>NW_020210084.1:136246-169854 GCF_003070985.1 Temnothorax curvispinosus
GAAGTACGAATGTTCAACGTGTCAGTTCAACGTGTACAAAAATTCCGAGAAAGGTGCATACCTTTTATAAGTATTATTTCGAAAGCTAATCAGCTGCTCCACTTTACGCGTTATAGCTTTTTAACATTTTCTTAGTGGATCTTCAAGACGATCCTCTTGATTTTTCGACTAGTTTGTCAAAACTCGCACGACTGGTTGTCACAGTGCCAAATGTCAATATGACATGTATACAAATAAATGCAGTGTATAATTAAAAAATAATTTCTATTTTAATTATCTTTATCCGATAATGTATTTTGTAAACTGACGACAACATTCTGTGTTGTGAAACATATGTGACACCCCTATATTGCGAAATACTCTGTTGTCTCTTATCACTTTTCTTCTGCAGATTATGAATCACATAATTGTTTCTCATCACTTTCATTCTTGCCAATTAATTTTATATCTCAAAAGTAGTTAATATTCTATACCTAGATGTATTACACATTTTTCTTCCTTCTATTCATGGCTTTAGACTAGAAACTGACCGTTATACGTATGTGAAAGGCAGAGGAAAGAAAGATAATGAAATATTTTTTAAATGGAAAATTAACATGCACTTCTTATGATTCTAGGAAAAATGTAGCTTATGAAACAATACCTACTACAAGTTATCTTAAAGAAGTTCAACGGACCTTACCAACATGAACAAGACTTCGCAAAGTCAGTATATAATTAATATTATGTATACGTTAATGAATATTTATGAACGACGCTCTGACATATATGTGTACGTTACAGGAACTGGACAAACATTGAAGTACGTGAGCTTGGTTACTCTCACGCTTCAAAATGCCATGGTTGGCCTCAGCATGCGATATTCCCGTACCAGAGCAGGGGATATGTTCCTCTCTTCCACTGGTAAATATAAACTGTGTTAGAAATAATACAATCAGTATTACTAATATCGTCAGTATCTTAACACAGAAAATCTTTATTACATTCAATGTAATAAAGATAACAATATGACTTTTCTTTCCTAGCTGTTGTGATGGCTGAAGCAGTCAAGTTGCTTACCTGCCTTGTATTAGTATATATCGAAGAGGGAAGCTTTGAGAAATTTTACAAAGCGTTACACATGACAATCGTGAAGCAACCTATCGACACCTTGAAAGTTTGCGTGCCATCCCTTCTATACATTATTCAGAACAATTTACTTTATGTTTCTGCATCGAATTTGGATGCAGCCACACATCAGGTAAGACAGTCTTGCTAAATGTTTTGTCTCGTTCTGAAAAATGTAGAAGAATACCAATTAGCACAAATTAACAGATATTGATTAATGTACAACAACTTTATAACGACAGTATTTGAAATGAATGTTATATTCTTCAGGTGACCTATCAGTTGAAAATTTTGACGACGGCCTTCTTCGCAGTGACGATATTACGTAGATCTTTACACTCTACCCAGTGGGGTGCTCTCGTGCTCTTGGTCGTCGGAGTGGTCCTGGTACAATTGGCGCAAAGTGTGAAAGCGCCGTTACCCTCGGGCATCGAACAAAACCATTGGCTGGGTTTTTCCGCCGCTTTAAGCGCGTGTTTCCTGTCTGGCTTCGCGGGAATTTACTTCGAGAAGATACTCAAGGGCTCTGACATTTCCGTGTGGATGCGAAACGTGCAACTGAGCGTGTTGTCCATACCGTTCGGCCTAGGCACATGTTTTCTACACGACGGTCATCTCATGCGCAAGCAGGGCTTCTTCTTCGGCTACGACCTGTTCATTTGCTACCTGGTGGTCCTACAAGCGGGTGGTGGACTGATCGTAGCCATGGTAGTCAAATACGCTGACAACATACTGAAAGGATTCGCCACGTCCCTGGCTATCATAATTTCCTGCATAGCTTCCATTTATCTGTTCGACTTTCATCTGTCGTTCCAGTTTACTCTGGGCGCGCTCCTCGTCATCTGTTCGATTTTCCTCTACAGCCATCAGCCGAAACCCGCGGCCCTCGATAAGCATACGTCCGCTGAGAAAGTCTGATAGTAGGGGAAGTACGAGATTATTTTCAACGAAGTAATACTCGATTTCATAAGTTTTCCTCAAATTCTTATTGACTAATATATTGAATTGATACGGACTTTTAAATACTTATCAAAAGTAGAAGCAATTTAAGTGCATTAATGAAAAGAATTAATGCATTTAAATAGAAAGAAATTATATTTATAGAAATCTAGCAAATGCTATTTTTGAAAAAAATAATCGGTCATGAGTCTTCTGAAAAGGCACGAGAGAATCGTTACGTTGTACATACGAAAGAATCACGAGCGCAATCGTGTTCTTATATCCGACTCTGATTCTGAATTACCTTGTGATAATCTCGAAATCAAGAAGTTAAGAATAGCAAACGTGACATATAGAGATAAAACGAAATTACGCCCCGTAATAGTTTTACCTGTTCGTTATAGATAGAAACACGATGACACTATTCGAATTTATTTTTATATAGCTTCAAGACGCATTTCTGTACGTTTGATCAAAAATGTATTTATAGGCCAGTAAGTAACTATACTCGCACTATGTACTTAATTTAAATAGATTTTAATAAATACAGTTTTTATGAGAATTTCCTCGTATAAACCAGTATCTTTTTTTCCAGAAAACAAGCTTCTTCCAACTTTTAAAATATTTGCTAAGTAATCACGAGGTAAATAAATATAAAACTATAAATTAAATCAATAAAACGAATAAAACTATACTTCCAACTAACGTATGAAGATAAAATCTAAAAAATGTCTGGTGAAATTATGCCGTCAAGTTTCACGTCACATTCAAAATACTTTAACGCTATTTTTTTATGTTTTAATAATTATTTTATGATACTTTACGATCACATAACTAGATCAATTTTTTTTAATTGACTTATCAATCGAATTCAGTTACACTAATGGGACGCTTGTGGAGTTTGTCATTTATTTTCGCGTTCGTGCAAATCGGTTATAATCGAACAATTGCTGTTTTTTATTTTATCTCAAGTTCCGAGTTTAACAATCGTTTCGTATCGCGCGCGCACTCTTGACTTTCGCGCAAGTTTGCCGAGCGGTTGGCCGCGGCCTATCGTCGAGGTTCGGCCGCGGAATCGCGTATTTCATTCGACGAGACCCTTTCCCTCTCGAGCGTGCCGATTGAACGTGTCGGTGGCGCGAGTCTTTCGGAACCCGCTCCGGAAACTCTCTATCGAACGGCCAATCGCCGCGTACGACGGAGTCGTCATTACGACACACGATGAGATATCAGTGCTTACGGAGCACCCGCGCGAGTGAGACACCCGAAAGTTCAGTTCTCATCTTCGAGGCGCGCGCGAGCATAAATACCTACGGCGACCATGAGCGAGCCTCAGTCGAAGAAGACGAAGATCATGAGCTCGTTGAACCAGCTGAAGGACCTCACCACGGTGGTCGCCGACACCGGCGACTTTCAAGGTAAAACCCGTTGAAATTCGAATTCGATCTCGGTGGCGACGGCGGATAACCCCGAACCCGACGACGGTCACGTCGGCGGGAAGGGAGGGGGTCGGCAAAGCGACGGGGGGTCGGGGAAAGAGTGGAGGGGAGGGTCTTGCTACGCTTGCACTTTTTTTCAAGCGCGTCAAACCACGTGATCTCTTGTTCGAACCATGAATGATTACAAGGTTTTCGTTTTTTTCTTTCTTCTTTCAACTTGATTATTTTTGAAGATATACGAGAGATTTCTTCATCCGTTTTTTCTTGTACATATATATTTCGATATCATTTACGCGATATGAAATTATCGCGACTACTAAGAAGGGGTGATATAATAATTTTTATTTTCGAAATTATTAATTTTGAATATTTAAAAATTCTTCTTCCGAAAGAAAGAAACAGTCATAGAAACAATACACGATGGTGCTTATGTAAAATAGAAGATCACACGATCGTTACGAAAGAGTATAATCGATGTGCCGATCAATTATCTTAAAATATCGCTATTGTTGTGTTTTATTGTACGATTCGCCGAAATTGTTTTAATCCTCTTGTTCAACTCGAGCGTCATTCATTATCTTGGCATTTATACTATTAAAATATTAAAACTTGTCCCACTTTTAGGATATTTTTTTACAGTCCAACTTGTGCGTCATTATCTTTGCGCTATTATTGAATATTAAAAACAATATTAAATATTACTACTTTTAAATATTAAAACTTTCAGGATTTTTTTTTATCTTGTTGCCCAACTCGAGCGTCATTATTAAATATTGCTACTATTAAATATTAAAACTTGCGCGACTTTTAGAACACCTTATATATATACACATTTTTGTCAACGTGATTTTGATTAAAAGTAGCTCATTAATAATACACGCGTGCATATGCTGATGCGCTATCTTGAAACTAAAGGAGTTTTTCTCACGCCTGAGTTGTCCACGCTTCGTTGTAGTGACGATAACGCGGCGTATTGATTTGATTAACGCGCGATGACTTGATTAACGATAACGCATTCTTGCCTTCACCTTAACACGTAACACGCGAGCTTAATTTATTCCTTTCGAATTTGAGAAATTGTTATCGCGATTTCACGGCGGATATCCTCCGATAGATCGTGTTCGAAAAATCGAACGATGTTGGACAGATCTACGTATCTGTGCAACTGATAATAAGACACGGATATCAGTGCACATACGAAATATCGCGACCCCGGCTTGTTGACCTCTAAGAATAGAATATTTATCACTCCTATCCTTGATAGAGGCGTATCGAGCGAAAGCAATTGAACAAATTGTTTAATTGTCAAATAATAACGAATATATAAATGTGGAGTAATCGAAATAAAATAAAATGGAAATAATCACGAACATTGCAAATGATGAGCATTAATATTAACGTTCATTATATATTAACGGTATTATATTATTATTTTTCTTACAGCTATGGAGCAATTTAAGCCCACAGACGCAACGACGAATCCCTCGTTGATCCTCGCTGCCGCTAATCAAAAGAAGTACGCTCATTTAATTGAGAAGGCCGTGGAATGCGGCAAACAGTCCGGGTCGTAAGTATATTTATTATGACGTGATTAACTTATATTGTTAAATCTATTAGTCTTCTTGCGATGTTGTCAAGATTAAATAAGCACAATATTAAAAATTATACATGATAATTTAAATATTGTTTAACGTAGAGCTTCTATTTTTCAGTACTTTAGCCGAGCAAGTTGAAGCAGCCCTCGATATCACCTGTGTTTTCTTCGGCAAAGAGATCTTAAATATAATACCCGGGAGAGTTTCCACAGAAGTGGACGCCAGATTGTCCTTCAATAAGGAAGCCAGTATCGAGAAGGCGAAAAGATTGATCGCTCTGTACGAAGAGCTCGGAGTGAGCAAGGAACGCGTCTTGATTAAGCTTGCGTCGACCTGGGAAGGCATCCAAGCGGCGAAGTAAATAAGAAATTAAATTAAAATACGCATCCTATATTTAATTAATGAACATGCCCTCGTTAATCATCGATAAATTTTTTTTAGAGAATTGGAGGAAGAATATGGAATTCATTGCAATCTGACGCTGCTGTTCTCCTTTGGTCAGGCCGTTGCCTGCGCGGAAGCTGGAGTTACTCTCATTTCGCCGTTTGTTGGACGAATCCTCGACTGGTGAGTGTCACAATCTCATTTGTTTATAAATTTGTGCAAGAGTAAAGATAAGGAATTTTGTTTAGGTACGTGGCAAATACAGATAAAAAGTCTTATAAAGCAAAGGAGGACCCGGGCGTTGTTTCTGTAACGCAAATTTACAATTATTATAAGAAGTTTGATTACAAAACGGTCGTGATGGGTGCCTCGTTCAGAAACGTCGGTAAGTATCATGATTCATATATAATATTTTATAGTTTTATGATACAAATTATTATTTAAATATAGATTATAAAGTACGGGATAAAAATAAATATATATAAATAACATAAATATCATTATTCAGCTGACGTTGCTATTCTTTTGATTTAAATATTTTGATAATTAGGTGAAATTAGGGAACTCGCCGGCTGTGATTTCCTTACTATAAGTCCTAAGTTATTGGAAGAATTGGAGGAGAGCGACGAGCCCGTGCGCAAGGTACTGAGTGTGGAATCGGCGAAGAAGTGTGACCTTCAAAAGATTAGCTTGGACGAGGCCGAATTTAGATGGCTTTTAAACGAAGACCAAATGGCGACCGATAAGTTAAGCGAAGGCATTCGCAAATTCGCCATTGACGTGCGCAAGCTTGAGAAGCTGCTGCAGGAAAAGATTCAGGGTTAAACTGACGGGGCTAGAGTGACAGCAGAAACATGCTCGACGATGCATTTAGATATGTACAGCGACATAATATAATTTACAAGGGCATAATACATTGAATGTACAAATACATTCCTGTTATTCACATATCTGTAAAGTAATTATTTTTAATAATCACAACTTGTGTGTGAAAAATGTGAAGAAAAAGGGAATAAGTTGAAGGAACAAAGATTATATATTTTTAGAAGTGCAGGATTTATTTCGCAGAATGCGAATATAAATGTAAAATAAATACAAGAAATTCTCAAAAGAGAAAAAGTATATTTGTTAAAATTTGCGATCCCAAATTAATTGCTCTATATATATTTTTATATTGTTGATTTATAATATTTCTCATTTTTCATTATTTGAAGTGTATATTTATTAGCAAACACATCAATGCTCCTATATGATATACCTGATACGCGAATAATCTTATAATTATTCGATTATCTCGAGATACGCACGAATAGCAAAGCCGTATCTGTTCAAACACTCAAACTTGTATGACGTGCGCTTGAGTGGCCGCCATGTTTAGTGATCCCATGTCATTCGATTCAACTAAAAAAAGTGCAAGAAGAGTGCAAATGACGAGGCCGACGCCGACGAGGCGACGAAAATACAGATATCACATTGTACATGAACAAAGGCATGACATTTTACAAAGGTTCCAATTTAATAATCCGTAGAAAAAGGAGCTTTTATTTTCGGTAAACGTCATTTTTGTTATTTATGATATCGAGGAATTTCGTTTCTCGCGGTGCGGCGCTCTTAAAAGTGTAGATAAGTGCACCTCGCGCTAAGCGCCGCCCTCGGCGCGCCTCCGCCAATCACGTGGGTCGGTGCTATGGCAACAACCGGATTGGGCTCGCGCACATCACACGGCACTGGCGGCAGACCGGGCACCGGGCAGACGTCGTTCGGCCGTGCAGCGGGACGGATGTGCTCACCATCGTCGCCGCGAGTGCCGCGACTCGACGCAGTATTCCCGCGTCTCGCGAACCGTGTCGACCGTGCGAAATCTATTTTTCTCTCTCTCCCTTCGCGCGCGCGTTGCCGCGCGAATCAGTGAAACACGGAAGCGGTCCCGAGGACGACGCCGGAGCCCGACGGCGCGCGCGGCGTCTCGCGCCCGTGGAGAAATTTCATCCCCTTCGCGAGTCGGGTCGCGCTCCCGCGGCCCCCAGCATCGGCAGAGGTTAGTACTCGGCGCGACGACATTCAAATTGACCGGACCGCCGCGCGCCGTTGCGTGCGGGATCGCGGGCGCCTCGGCGGTCTTCTTTTCCCAGCCCGTCGATCACTCTCTCTCTTTCTCGACTGACTGCGCGGGATAATAGCGCGTTCACCCTTTATCCAACTGGCGTTATTTAATTTCAAACTGAAATAAAAATAAAAACCAAATTTATTCGCGCCGTCTTCGCAAAATGTCTTATTTTTATTAATAAAAAAAAAAAGAATGCGGCGTGTACGAATTTATTTCGTATGAATCGTGTCGCAATGCGCACTCCGAAATTTACGAAATTGATCCTTCGCCACCGAGGGATTAGGTAGCGCGATGATGATTAGAGTGACTCATTTGTCACGCGCCGCCACTTCCGGGTCTGATTCGTCAACGTGAATTTCTCGGCGGCGAGACACGCTCGGCTGCGCTCTCGGCGGGACGTAACACGTCTATTCATAAATATAACACGCGAGAAATTGCCTGGGAAAAGTCTCGGGAGATGGAATTGAAGATAAAAGGCTGAGAAGAGAGAATAGAAAACTCGCCCGGCGGAGAAGACCGTGCCCCGAGATATATTATACGGCGAAATTTTTAGCTCCATCATCGAGATCAACGTCCGTCTCCTCTCCTTAATACCATCTCGATTAAAGCCCCCCCCCCCTTCCCTCGTTCGCCGAGGCGAATTTCATCTGCGCGGATTACCTCTTTGGCGCTTTAGGGAAACTACTCGAGTCGAGAGCTCTTTTCTGGTGAATTATGAAAGAAACGCGGCTGAGATTGCGTGAGAGCGGCTGGCAAAATCCCATCGTTGGTTTGCCGCGCGAAAGGCCCGGCGTCGAGCCGATTTCTGTTTTTCAATTTTACTTCTCTTTTCAGTATTCAATACAACGATACACGTGTGATAACGCATACAGTCGAGCAATGATAATATCACGACAGAAAATACATTCCGGATTGGATGTATAAAATCTTTGCAATTTATTCTGTTTCCGCCGCGAAAAATTAAACACATGTTGACATTGCGCTTTTATACCGAGTAGCAGGAATTTATCGCATTTCGATTTCTGTGGTTTCCGACGTTTCGACAGCCAGTCGTAGTCGGAGAGACATTAAAGGCGTTCGTTTCCCCCCCGGCGGTTTTTCCGCGTCGCCATTTCGCCAGCGACTTCGAATCTCATTTATTCTTCGAGTTAACTTTAGTATCATTTCAGTGCTATGTCGCAAATTGAAATGGAATTATTGACTTCTGGGTAGCGTCGCGATATAGTATACGCAGGATTGTTACTGATATAAAATTTTTTTTGTTGGACGGGTTTTCCCCAATTGTCGTGAGCTTTCAACGATTCAATAATTGTAGCGCCTTTATATATGATGAGTATTAAAAAATATTTGTCACATTTTTTTACGATTTTGCAATAATTGTTAAATTTACTGTCGGACGAACATTACACGTCGCTCTATTTACTTAACGATTTTAATTACCTCGCTCGGCCTTAATACCCGAGAGTGCATTATCATATTAAATAGATCACCGGCAAATTTTATATACGCGATATTCTTCGTTACCTGCGCACTCTTTTGGAGCTAAATAATACGTAAAAGCTATCGTTCTCGCGAGGACCCGACGATAAATGACGATTAATAGCTTCGTGAATCACCGCTGGGAGATGTCACGGTAAATTATCTAGTGGAACGCGATAATGTGTAGCGATAAAAGTTACGGAATCACGATTATCCGTATATATATATGTGTGGAGAGCGACTCTACGCTTGTAGAGAGAACCGCGCCGCGCGTCGATCAGAAATGCAATCGGCATGCAATTTGCAGGTCAAAGCGTTATTGGGAAATAATCTGACTGCAGATCATCGGGTGGATATATGCATAAATGCTATGTGTCATTAGCCGTTTTCTACACTCGAGGAATTCAGTCAGATATGGAAAAACTTTCGACATCGCGAAAACACGCAGGTGATTCGATCAATTTGTTGAGCTACGAATCAACCGATGTCGAATTACAAATCGGCATACATATTAGCGAGAAACGTTAGCGCGAACGTTAACGCGATAAATTTTATATAGCGGCATTTATGTATATTCGGAAGTGGACTGAAGGGACTCGATCTTTGAGAGTCCATTCCGATCTATTCTCTAAAGGGAGTAGAACGAAGTGGATGGCGTCCGGCGGTTTTCTTGGCGGGCGAGTTCTCTCTTCTTTGCTGATTACCGCAAATTCGCCTAGTGCCGTTTACGTTATCGTGGAAACGTAATGACAACGAACGGAAGATTAGATTGCAGAAAGCCGGCGGGACGCGGTGGGTAATCCGACGTTGCGGAAGAGAAACGTATGCGTTGCGCAACGGCGGCGAGAAACCGCCTTAATTGCGCCGCTTGTTCGTCGCGATTTAATGTTGCGCCATTAATTGGAGCGCGCGGTCGGGTGCAACGGCTAAAACTACCTGCCTTTCGTTCGCTAACACTTCGCTAATATCGATTAAGCAAGTTCGACTCCGATTGTTCATCATTTTTCCGCAGCTGGAACTCGAATAGAAGATATAAAGAGTCGAATAATTGAAATCATTAATCGACAATATGCTGCGAAGTAATAAGTGAAACAGAACCGATGTGAAATCTTACAATTAATTAGAGAAGGTGCTATTTTCGGTCGGTTTGGACTTTGATGGCCTAATTAATTAGAGAAGATGCAATTTTCGGCCGGGTTGGATCTCGATAGCTTAACAATAATATTTCTATATGAATTTTAAGACCGACGAATAATCTGCGCGCAGTTTACTGAGGTGGAAAAAGTATACAAACTTCAATTATTAAGGCTATCAAGATCCAGCCCGACCGAAATATATATATCTTCTCTAATTAATTGTATAATGTTGAAAGTGTTCGTTAGATGAGGGTGTGTCTTACACGCGTTCCCTCTTTCTCTCTCTCTCTCTTTCTCTTTGTACAAAGCGTTATATTTGAGAATCTTGATAATAATGAAAAAAAAGAGAACACTTGTTAGTTGACTATAGTTAGCGCTGACCGAGACCGAGGAAATCGATTCTTAGGCCTGGCTGCAGCCGCGTCACTTGGTTTTATTCTTTTTTTTCTTCTGTGTTTTATGTTATACGCGAGTCGTCAAGTCGCAAAACGTTTTACTTAAACTGCAATCAGCAGTTTTGAATTGCAATCTAGTTTTAGCGTTGTATCGCATTTAGATAGTCAAAATCAACGATACTTTTGTTCAGTTGAGTAACGAAGACACCGTGCCGGTTTCGTATTGAAAGAAAAAACTTATTATTATGACAAATAATAGTTTTTATTTTTATAATTAATTCTAATTTTAACTTTTATAATAACAGTTTATAAACGAAAATGTAGAACAATATTGATACCGTCGAAGATCTCAGTTGCGAGTGTGAATTAATATTCGGTATTTTTTTTTTTCCAAAACTATCGATATATAAAACCGTGGTGTACGCCAATATAGCACAATAATTTATATTCAAGATAAACGCCTGAAAAAAAGGAGCTCCGGACGGCGCAGCGCGGTGGTCTCGCGAACAAAATCGATGGTCGTTACAGCATGAAATCTGTTCACGGTGCATGAATTTCATTAGTGCGGACACGTGCACGTGTTATCGGCGAAATATTGAGAACGTGGAATGCGCAAAATGTTTCGGAGTTGTTTATATCTATACAAAGATAAATAATTTGAAACAAAGCGTACGTAGAGAGACACATTGCATATCTTTCGGAATTTGTTTAATGAATTGTTGCTGCACAGAACTCATATGAATTATTGCTGTTAGAACTTGGGGTATTATTTTAAAACAACATTGATAATAATTTAATACATACGTTGACTTATTAATTGAATCTGAAAGTAAAAGAATGAAGACTTGTAATTTATAGATACACTGAGAAAAAATCCCAAAAAATATTTATTAGTTATTAAATATTAAATTATTTAATTAAATAAAAATATCTAATTCTAAAAAAATATGTGTAAAAAGTAAGTAAATAATGCTATTAGGAGCCACCTAATAAATATTTTTTTCTCAGTGTATAACAGATTTAAATGTATGATACTTTAATTCAATTCGAATATATTTTTCGAGAACGATTTTTTGCTGCGCCATTATTCATCCCAATTAAATCTCCAATATCGAATATCTTGCTAATTAAATAAAAATTCTGAAAAAGTAAAGTACATTTTACATAATTTAAATGTACAACGAAATTAAATCGTATTTTCGTATTTAATTCGCGAAAGAGAACCTAATATTACTCCCAAGCTATCGCTACACTCGTAACTCGTATAACTCAATATTCTCGCGTACAACGCGTACAACCTCGCAGTTAATAAGAGAAAAACTTGTGCAATTAACGGGATTTTCGCGACACGTTAAATCTAAAACGCGACGTATATACACGTTCGGGGCGAGCGAGCGCTCTTCGAGTGCGCACGGGCGCGCGCCGTAAATAGAAGAAGCTAACGAGTGATCGCCACGATGAATGAGGTTGTTGTTAGCGCATTGCCCGCGCCCGCTTCCAATTACGGCGCGGAGGAACGCGATGCACCGGTTTTTCATAATACCACGCGGCTACATGTGCGCGTACGCGAACGCACGCGTGTCGACGGCTGCGTTTCCCTCGCGACCGTGCTAAACGGCCGTATGTAGACTCCGCGAGACACGCACGTGTGGCGAATCGCCACGGCCCGATGCGAACGCAAATTTTGCGCCTTCCGAGTGTGTCTCTCTCTCGCGTTTCTGCTTTTTTTTCGCGGAATAAACGGGTTAAGAACACAGAGAGAGCCGCCGAAGAAAGAAGATTGTCGCGATTCGTCGCGAATAATCTTCAACAGGCGTGATTATCGCGAGTACATTCACATGACAAGTTCGTGAATGTTTATCCTGTAGTTTTGCGAACGTTTTTGCGGTTTTTATTCGTCATACATGATCCCGCTGTATGTTTAAACGTACTCGTCTTTTTGCGTCGCTGATACATCATCAATCAAATCGTGCGGTTGACATCGGCATCGGAAAGAAAAAAACGCGTCGAATAACGTTATAGAATTGGCCAGGACAGAGGTATAAATAATATTCTTTGTTCTCTGCAGGAACAAACAAGCTTGCGAAAATATTTAAATTAATTTTTCAGAATAATCACGCACGGAAACTGGTACACGCTAGAATATTTCGTTGCCACATTGGATTTATACTATACTGTTTTACTCAAAAAGTTAATTAATGTATCTATTATTTATTAATTTCAATGTGTGTTAATATAACTTTGCCCAGCTTATTGTTATAGTTAAAGTTGTTGAATCGAATTCGCTATTCGTTCTAAAGCTTCTCGTTCCAACTGTTTGCGCACTGTTAACGTTTAGCGTAACATTTTAGCCTCGAACTGCGGGACAATATTGCGGTCTGAAATCTTTATAGAATACTAAAAATAAAACGCAAGAAATTCCTGTGTATTTGCAAGATAATGCGGATATACCTGGACTTATATCTGTTCCGCCGATCGACGTAATTTCCATAACCGCGATGCCATGTTAATTTTTTTTTTTATTATTGCAACCTACCACGACAAGGTAACGTTATATATCTGCATTCTCCCTTATGGAGTTCGTGCTTTTTTTTTATTATTCAAACACGCGTGGAATTCGTATCATCGGTAGCCTTGGCCGGCGCGGTCCACCTTCGTACGAGAGGAAGAGAGAAAGAGAAGTTAATAGAAATATATACGGTGTCCTAAGGTGTAGCGTATACTAATAATGCCATTCCATACCTCGTATAACGCAACATTATGTTAATGAAAATTTAATCAAAAGGCTAATTAGTGAGGCTTTTAATATTTAAACGCTAAGCTATTTTTGTTTGATCGTGCATATTTTACCGCATTTTAATGAATATACGTGCAAATTAATCCGGGATGCGCAAACCGCTTTACGGCAAAGATTTAATAAAACATTTCAAGCTTGAAAAATAATTAAGCAGGTTCTTTTGAAAATTATGAAACGCTCGCGCATATTAGAGTTAAAGGGATTGGAACGTTAGAACGCAACTGTATATAGAGAACACGTATAACATTTTCACTAAAGCAAAATTAATTCGAAACCGCTTTGAACATAGTTTCTTCCTAATACTCTACTCCGCTTTCTGTCTCCGGATATCTGCACTTAATTTAGAGAGCTTAATTAAAAATCTTCAAGCAAAACAAAGCTCGTACATCCTTTAAGGGCCACTTCGATCCCAAACTTCGATTAACTTAATCGTTGATGATTAGTCTATTGGAAATGACCAATTTGTCAATCTGCTTAATGAGCAAATGCGATCGGTCATTTCCAATGGACTAATCAACGATTAAGTTAATCGGAGCTTGGTTGAGGTGACCCTAAGAGCTAAAAATTTCAGACTTTCGTCGTTTTATATTTTCTTTAGACATATACATATGTTGTACCCTCGATGCGTGAAGGAGACGAAATAAATTCGCGCGCATTTTAGCGACACGCACGTGTCCTTCGTAGGCGTAATTTCCTGTGAGGTCGTTCGTAACTTTCGTGCGGTCGAAGGAGGAAGCTCGCCACGGCTCGCGGAAGGAAATAATGTATCGCATCTGTCTTTTTCGGGCGTAACGATCGGCCGACATCCGTATCTCGCCCTCCTCGGCCCCGAGGTTCTCTCCCTTCTCCCGTATCTTTTCCGTGTTCTCGCACGTGCGACCACGTGGCGCGTACACCTCCTTCGCTGTGCGTACTCGCGAATAAAGGGATTTATTTATAGCGATCTCTCGAGAGAAGTTTCTTACGACAAGGAACGTAAGCGTGCAACAATATTATCTATATTAGCTGCACACTTGACCGACGCAACGGTAAATTAACGAGGCTATCGCGATCGAAGTTGGCACATCGCTGCTGCTTTTCATTCGTTGCACTTTAGTCGAGCTCCGTTTCGTTCGGCGACAAGAATTAGCGGAAAACCAATTTTTAGAGAAACGGAAACGGAAGATGATCTTTATTCCGATATTATAATGTAGCGTTCAATACTTAAAATCAAGTCCCTATTTTTCGTTGACGCGATAATCATATTTGGCCGTATATTTTAAGGTTTTTTTTTTTCAGAACCGCGCGCGCTCCGTTTATAATGCTTCAACTAATTGCTATAATTTTCACATCCTGTTTCCTCTCTAAAAAATCCACGCATCAGTTAGCATCGCGTACTTATATGGGTTGTTTCGCGCCTGCGGGGAATTACATCGTGTAGCAAAAAATAACACGTGTAATTAATTCATGTGTAATTTAAGAAAGCGGTTTATAAAGTTCATTTTCATGAAACTCCATCAATTTCACTATGTTTAATTCAAAACGTCCAAGAGAAACTCGTTGTCGATCAGTTGCTCGATGATCAAGATGATCGATCAAGATAACTCTATAAAACCAGCGGATCTGCTTCCGCGACAGCAAATCAGCTCGTATTATCCTAACTATTTCTGGATGGAGTCTCAGCGAGTCTCGCAACGATCTCACGAAGCCTTTAACAGACCAACGGGCTTTTGCGGCATAATTTGTCTTCTAACTTGTTCAGCGAACCCGTGGAACTCGCGCCACGACCACGTGCTAGACGCGCAGGGGCTATCTCGAGTGCCCCGTGTGCGAGTGCTCCGTACATTAGTCCGGGGGCCAGGTGGTGGTTATCCCGACTCCCGAGCGAGAAGATGCTCAATTTAACGAGAGGAGGGGTAACGCGTGCTGCCGGTCGCACGCACAGCTGTCGGGTGGTGTGCGACAGCTGCATCTTGGGGAACGCGAAAAAGAAAGCGAGCCCCGGGTCGAGCGACGGAGGGGTTCTGGGTTCTGGCCTGCGGAGTGTATTGCGCCGCGCCGTAAACATTACGAATGGTCTCGGTTCTCTCGCGCGACGTCTCTCTCCCCGTCTACGATCGATTTTTCCCGCGTGGAAAAGTTTCGAGCGCGAGGAAACGGAGCGAAGAAACTTCGCACCGCGCCGCGCCGCGGCCAGGTAAACTTTGCTAATTAACCTGACGTTCGATCTGTTTCACTGGGACGTTAAAGTAATTATATCGCGCGACTGGCGGAATATATATCGAAGTCGTTCGAAAGATTGCTCGGGAATTTGTGCACGTGTACACGAATTCTATTACGTGTGAGAAAGAGAGAAAAGAGACAATCGAACAAGGTCGCTGGAGCTTGCAGTTTTCTGAAAAAATCACGATTAAAGAGAAACTTTCTTCCGCGTAGTTCGTTGATTATGATAATCGATCGACAATTTGATTTCTAAGTCGCGATTTAAATAAAGAAGACAGATTATCTTGCGACAATCAATGTTCCTCCGTACTTTTTCCGAACTGTAAGCAATTACGTGAATCTTTCATAATTATTGTTACGTTTCGCTATTTTCTGATATCTTATTAATATTGGACTAACATTATTTCTCTCATTTCTTATTATTTCAGCTTTTTCCAAGGTTAAATGTATAACGGCTTGATAAACTTGATGGCCGTAAATTACTGAAATATACATTTTACGATGACTTTATTACGCGCCGAGTCGTAAATTCCCAGTAAACAACCTTAGGAATATTATTAAGTATATTTTATGCTTAATAAAAGAATACTTGCGAGACCAGAATAAATATGATAACGCGATACGCTTTTCAACAATATACATATAAATATCTGTTGCTTTTCAGTATCTTCGCGAGATTTTTGCGAGAGAGGCAATTTCCACCTTTAAACAGGTTTACAACGACGATCATCGGAGAAGCGGTGCCGCCGCCGTCGTACCGTTTGCCCCCGTGTCGCCCCCCGTCACCCTGATTAACCCTGCCAGAGCCGAGTATCGACATATCCGTTTCACTCTCGCGGAAAAGCCGATCCGTCGGCACCGGCGACGTTTCCCGTTAAACGGCCGTGCTAAATTTACGGATATCGGAAAATGTTGATTGTTAGTCGCTTCGCGGGCGTTCGTGTCCTTCGAGGCCTCGTTGCGATAATGGGAGGCAGATAAATATGCCGGCGACTAATTTTAGAAATGACGGGTCCCCGCAGATTCGTCCGCGAAACTTCACGACTGTAAACGCTCCGTCGTATACTTGAATTACGCCGTGTGTCGCCAAGAGAAAACGCCACGTGTCCGTCGTTGTGCATGCCGTCTCTCTCGCGGCGCACGTGCATGTCCGTATTTGGATACGCGCGTTATTAGCACACGTGTGTCGCGACGGAGGACGGAGGTAAAATAATTTTACGGACGAGTCTCTCTCTCTCTACGTCTTTCTCTCTTTGTCTCTGACTCTCCACGAGATCCGCGCCTAACGAGCAGGGCGAAGTCCTCGCTGCAATGACGTCGACGTGAAACGTTTACCCGGCGTTGACGTAAACGTTTAAACCCTGCCCTTCCTGAGGAGGAAAAGCGAAGTGGTATCGCGGCATCGATACACGTATATATCAACGATATTCGAAACGCGGGCGCGCGTGTGTATATTATACCGGAGAACCGATAATTACGTTTGCCCCCCGGCTATCAGTTTATTTACGGCGGCATTGTTTCGCGACAAGTCGCTCCCCGAGTATACCGTCGTAGACACTCTGAAACTACCGTGCAGGTTTGGACGGAAGCGCGATTCTCGATGCTCGGTACATACGGGAAAATATAGTGGATCCAGTGGATCGCGGCGCGTTTTCTCGGGAATAACTCCATTTCCATGAGCTTTAACGATAGATCCATTCTGAGAGAATAAATCCGCGAGCGAGATAAAGGGATAAAGCAAGAATTTGTCTTACAAACGAATTTTATACACGCATACCATCGGCGTTATTTTAAATCAAATTGTGATTACAATAATCGTTGTTCGCGTTGTTAAAATACACGGCTCAGTTTATATGAAATCAATTTTCTGGCGAGAACTTCAAAGAATATGTTTGTTGAAAATTATGGATAACGCCATTAATTCTGTTAACACTATCAATTTTACGATAATTTAAATGAATGTATAATTGTATTATAGGTATAGAGATAAAGGGACTTTTGTGAAGAGAGATTCGATTTCAAATTAATCGGATATGTTTGCGGACTCTTCCGCGCAGTATTCCAAGAATTGTTCATATCATACTGCGAATACGGTTTACGAGAATCCGAGTGTCGGTCAATTGATTTCTATGAAGCGCGCGGATATAGGATCCTCTCGTGGAATGCTGTGTTTCACGGAAAACGACATGTACATATCGAATCAAAGCCGTATAGTCGTGGCACGGGGATGGTAAATCGAATCAATCACGGGAGATACACGTGGTTATTTATAGCTACCGATCGAATATTCCGAAGACAAGCCCACTTGATGGACGGTCTTGAATGATGCATGCGGGGAAAAGAAATGGCTAGCGAGAGATTCCACTTTATTCGAGTTAATTATTCGACACTATACGAAACAACCGGCACTGCTTAGCGCGCGGAGAAACGGTTTTTTCCCCTGCCGTCGTCGCGTCGGTGAAATAAAAAAGTTAGAAATAAAAAAGAGACGGTGAATGTTTTTCGGGATCTCTCGAATCCACCAGGAAAGTTGTCTCCGCAAATATTTACCGCGAACGATATATATTTCCGTATATAAAAATTAAAAGAAATCCAATAAACGCTGTTCGGTGGTGTCTCGTAAAACGTTATTTTTTTCAGCGAAATGAAATTATTTCTTTCTTTCTGGAAAAAGAAGAGATCTCTGAAATATTACATGTTCTCTCTTTTATCGAGAATTTAGCGCAAACACACGCGGCGTATTTGTCGATCGCAAATCATCACCGCGTGTTTGACGAAAAAAAAGAGAAAGAAATTATTTTCCTCCATTTCGTCGAACGGTCGATGATCCGCCGCGTGCATATAATTTCGCTTTCGCACGTGCGGACATTTTCCCCGTGTCAGGGACGACTTCGACGCGTATTTTCCACCGAGAAATTGCGCAGTCCGACGCAACGATCTACTGCTGGCGATGATCGGCGTTGTTTGAAGTTGCCTGAACGAGCACGCGACAACAAACAGGTGCCCGAAAGCACCGACGTGGGACGTGGGCGCCTAAACAAAGCCTTTCACACGACCGCGGAAAGGCCAAGAGAGGAGAAAGAGAGAGAGAGAGAGAGAGGGAGAGCGAAAGTGCCCCCGGCGATCGATCATTCATAACGCGCTCTCACGCGCATTAACCCTATGGTTTCGTCCACCGAGTGGCGGGATTCGGGAACAAGCGGGTTCTGTGAATCGGAAAAGTGGATACTTAATAATAACGAAGCGAATTAACGTGACATCAATCGGGTATTCTGATGAAAATGGAGTTATATTGTTCCTATTTACGATTTATCCGAGTATGTTTTAGCGATTATGTAAGTAGTTTATTTTGCTTTTTTGTATTTGCATCATCGTTCTTGTAATTTTCTTTTATTTCGATAATTATTACAAATAGGAATGAATTGGATAATAAAATAATTTGATAGAGACGCGCGACCGCTGTTGTTTGCAAAAATATGCAACAGATAAGCTGAACCGAAATTCCGATGAAAATAAATATCAAGAAGAGACAAAATCGAATGAAAACTTTTGATTCTTATTCAAGATTTGAATATAGCGGGCTTCGTAGAATAATATGTGTGCCATCATGTTTTAAATAATATTTCGAATTTCACAGATATTCTGTGCGCGAAAAATTAAATATTGTAGCGAACGTACGTATATACATTGTGATGAAATTTATAATTAATACCCAACATTTTTCTGACTCGCCCTTTTATCACCAATGCTATATATTTTTCAAGCCTCTCAACTTTTTAATTTTTTTTCCGATGTATATCCGAGACAAGTTTTCCCGTGTACATTAACATTACGCGTGGAGTTTGATTCATCGAATTTGATATTATTGAAGCGCGACGAAATCTAAATTTACGGAAGGCTGGTTTGAATCGCTCGTAGTTTTAATCGGCTGCCCGCTGTCAGTTCGGCCGTGCAAAGGTGAATATGAGAGTCTCTGGCTCGCCTTGACGCTCCTTACAAATCGATCCAACTCTGGCAAAGGTATAGTGCCTTATATTGTGCGCCCGTGTGTACGCGCGCGCGCGTGTGTGTAGAGGCGAATGATAGCGTGCGACGCGGATGTCGTCGGCTCGCATTACATTTCATTTCCAGCATTAGGATCGTTCGCACTCGTTAAGACGAATTGTACGAGTGAGGGAGAGAGGCCCCCTCTCGATCACACGCGTCACGACGCGAATTCCTTTCAACGCGAATTCCTGAAAACGGAATGCACGAGTTAGAGATCTAAAAACGCGAAATTTTACGACGGGATATACTCGGCAAGGTTTGAAAATATTTTTACGTACATCTATAAACGATAATTTGTGCAGGACGTAAAGAGCGATCTCGCGTTTAAAAAGTGTCACATAAAAAGCAGCTATAGCGTCGTATCACCGAAGTTATCCTTTGAAAGAGCCTCTATCTGTGTCAAGGCTGATAGTATTGTAAATGTAAAAGGCTGTAGGTGGCATTTACGAGACATTTACGAGGGACGAGGTAAACATAAAGGCTATCTCTCCGTTGATCTTTTTAAGCAGGTAGAAAAATGTATATCTGTAAAAATGTTCATTTTTTTGGGAATCTATATTATTTCATCGCGAAATCCTCACGCCGTCGAACAGCGTGTTTCTCTTATTACGAATGTGAATTCGGATTACGAGCCGTTCGATTTATATCTCTGATGATGCTTTTAACTCGGCAACGAAGCGTAATTAACTTTATCTCAACCGGCTTTGTGGTGGCTTTGCCATCCGAAGAATCGGGCAACGATTCGCTGAATGCATTTCGGGCAAATGTATATTGCTCGCGTTTTGTTTCACAAACACGAGCGATTGTACGGATAAGGAAATTGCGACATTGGCTGTTATGTCACTATGTACGAAACATTTCCGTGGGAAATTTAATTTAAAGAAATTTATAACGGCAATTCCTACGATAATTATGTCGATATTTTCTTTGTAATGCCTTCTCTCAAGTCAGCAAGATTTTTATTTTCTCTCTACTCTATATTATAATATATATAAGTCAACTGTATAATTAAATGGAAATTAATTAATTTGTACAGTGTAGTAATTTTATTATGTCATTATTATTTATATCTATTTTTGCGAGAAATTCGATTGGAAGAAATTTATAAGCGACGACAATCCTACGATAATTATGTCGATATTTTTTCCATATAATGCCTTTTATAAAGTCAGTAAAACTTCGACTTTCTCTCTACTCTATTTATATTGTAATATAAATCAACTGTATAGTTAAATGGAAATTAATTTGTACAGTAATTTTATTATATCGTTATCATTTATACCTATTTTTGCGACAAACTCCGCGATGGAAACTTCAGCGAGAGATTCTGTGTAACTTCCTCGGAAACGCAATCTTCTCGTGAAATCTTCTTACTATTAGCATCTTATATATGTATTTACAAGTATTTACAAATGTTTCTGTAAGTCTCTCTTTTCGCAGGTGGCGTGGGGCACAGCCGTGATGGAATTGCAGAGCTGGTTGCTCTATCACTTAGTGGCCGTCACCGACTGCAATCAAGGTAGCGAGGAGATACGCCGGCCGTTCATCGTGTCTCGCGCACATCCATGAACCCACGAACATTTGTGTCACGCATGTGATCGTTTAACGGCTCGACCGTTTAACCCTTGGTTTATTTTAGTTACGTTTGCCTGAGTTTGCCGGACCCATTATTCACACACGCACACAGTTCGCCGCTTCTTTGTTTAATTTGCCGTCCCGCTATCACGATTCCGGAGGAAACGGTGGTCTACCGATGCCCGATGGTGGTGAGTTCATCGTACGAAGTCTGCGAAACAGAAACGTGCGTGTATATCTACGCACACCGAGACTTATCGTCGTGATGAGGCCTCGTCGAGAGACGCACAGCCGCTTTCGCGCCGTTCTCAGGAGAGTCAGGAGGCTCTGAAATTGTAACGTTCCGTCTCCCTAAGTTGTTAGACTTTCTACTTTTGTGCCACATTCGAACGTGCAATTCTTTTGTTCCCGCGATTATGATGAGTTGTTAAACCGTTTAAGGAAGCAACTCGTATTTTTTTTTTTTATTACGTATTTAGCGCTGACGAAACGTTACAGCTCACTTATATTAAGCGCAATCTTGTACATTACGTAACGCACGACATGTTATACAACACATTCTAAAATATTAAATTTATGTTGGAGAAATGCAAAATGTGTAAAATTGATATTAAATTGATATAAATCGGGCTATAAATACCGATTATTTACATTTCCAATATTAGACGTGACGCTAAATAAAGATACGATTACAAGGAAAACTTGTTACCTGCGATATTTACGACTCGAGGGACTTTTATCGAACGTGAGTTTCGCCTCGAATAAAGCTCGTGGTCGCACGACTCACATTTACCGCGAAATAAAAGCGAGAACGCGGGCGTACGTGCACAATGCACACGAGCGGCGGTCGTTCACTGTGCGAAAATATATTGCAGTGATGCAGTCGGCAAACACAATCGGAAGTGGCGGCGGCGGGGGCGGAGGCGGTGGATCGTATAATGCCGGTGGCGGGAACGTAAGTCGCACTCGGGATTTAGGATTGCGCGCCCAGAAGAAGCTTCTCGGACGCATAGTGTCCACCAATGCAGGCCGGTCGCTCTTCATCGACGACGCCACGACGTCGTTGCTCGATAATCTGTACAAATTGATGGAGAGCGTCGCCAAGAGCAATCCGCACTTGGACAAGAAGGAGCCCGAGAAGGTCCTTAAGAACATCATCAAATTGTCCATCAAGGTATACATGAAGTATTCCAGAATGCAGACATTAATTTCGACGATAGATTCTGCAATGAGTTTCAAGCCGATTAAAGAACCGATTAAAGAAGAACGTCAAAAGAAGCTGTTATTTGCTTGGGCAAACTTGAATATTCTAAACTTAGTGATATCACGAATTAAAATTATAAAAAAAGCAGCTTGAATTCAAAATAATTGAGATAATATTCAATAAGCTGTTCAAAATTGTGTCTTCAATAATTAATACTCGCATCATTTGATTGATATATGAATAAATATATTTAGTTTTTAATGAAGATATATTTTGAAAATTTTACCTCTTTTACTTTGAAATTACCTCGTTCGTATGTAATAATAAGACCGGAATAATAATATTATCATTAAATGTTCTATAATAATCGGCTATTTATGGCTGCGGTCCACTCGACGCTAAAAATGCTTCCAAGTATTTCTCTTCTCCTTTCTTTTAATGAAGAAAGAAGGAGAAGAAGGACGCTTCAAAGCATTTGTAGCGTCAAGTGGACCGCAGCCATAAATAGCCGATTATTATAGAACATTTCATGATAATATTATTATTCTGGACCGCAGCCTATATCGATATACATATATTACAATATAAATTAAGCGTATAATTAATAATATTGTATTAATTCATACGGTTGATATATACATTGAGTTGAAATTGGACGCATAAATTAACTTATAAAACGCGATTCGTAGATCGGACTCGTGCAGCGCAGTCATCAATTTCGTCCGAACGACGCCGAGAAGCTGGAGGAGATCCGGGAGGCTCTGGGGACAGTGGCGATGACTGTCGTGTCGTTCTACGAGGTGGATTACAGTTACGACCAGGAGTACCTGACGGGCTCGATGGAACGTTGCCGAACGTTGCTGCAGCAGCTGATAAAGCCGCACCTCACGGACAAGTCGTCGCAGCGTTGCGACCAGGTGTTCGACTTCCTGGCGTACCCCAAATTCTTGGACTCGGTGTTCCGATATAACTCCGAGCACAGACCCATCCTCGGCATGCTAGTCAGTGACCTCAACAAGGCGTTGGACGCCAGGCGGCTTTGATTCTACAAAAATGATATTCGCGTAACGTTAATAAGAAGGAATCGACGGCCGATTACGCGGTCTGATCGCCGGCAAAATTACCGTCCCCTTCGGCAACGGCGGTCTCGCGATCGCGATCGATGACGGGTCAATCGAACGTAGCGAATGACCCGCTGGACACGCGCGCGCTTCGTTGCACTTTATTTCACGGCGAGTAGACAACGTGCTGCATACTTTCAGTGTGACGACAGTATAGTTTCTTGTAGCAGTAGATTGAAAAAACGTTTCTTGCTCGCCCCTATCCAGTAGCTGGGTCGAGATATCCGGTGCGGACCACTCGCTCACTGATTTATGCAATAATTGTCTAATACTCCGCTTATTTTAAGGGCGCAGCCTCACCTGTATTGCGCAATTGGTGTATTATATATTTATATGCAGGATACCGATTATTATACCAAAAAAAGGAGTATAACGAGCTTATTATATATGGGAGACGACAGAAAATGAAATGTTAATCCTGAAGCCATTTTTCGTACACAGTTCTAAACTGCATATTGAAGTCTAACTCGACTTAATACTTAACTTTTGTTTATCTTCATTGATTTACACACAAGCGGAAAATTATTCCAATTTCTTTCATTTGGATATAAAAGTTTATTTTTTATTCTATTTTAATTTATCATATAAAATTTTCAATTTAGATTTAATTTTTATTGTGTATGATGAATTCTATTCGCACAATGTGAAGCTATGTAATTACAGTATACAATACACTGAGATAATTAAAATTAGCGATTTTTAAAATGTTTCAAAGCCAGAGATCAAAGCCGGAGTTAGACTTTAATTTGCGAATATAAAGAATTCTCAAGCGAAATTATAAAATCCTGTTGCAAAAACAGGTTTGTGTTTACCATGCGTCGCGATAAGTGCAAAAAGTAAGGGGAAAACATTTTCGAAAATTGCTAAGGTACATACGCCGACCAATAGCCCGACTAAATATCTATGTAAACATGTAAAGCAGATGGTCTTTCCCATTTTAAACCGTGTGACTAGTACTGTCGCGTGCAATAATAGTAGATTGCGCGAACGAGGAATTTCCTTCGTCTCTCATGTCGAGCTGAAAGTCACGCGACACACCCTTGTGCTCTATACAATTTCTCATTTCTGCGGTTTTCTCTTTAGATACATTACTGCTGGGACAGTCGGTTTTGAACCTTAAAAAACAGCATTATATTTAATTATTTAATATATATTTTTAAAAAGTTAAAATTTCATAATGTTAAGAAAAATGCGCTAGATATATTCGCGAATATTTTAGCGGATATTTTAGATTTACGGATAAGTTAGATTTTATTGCGCCACGATACGTTACGATTTCTCTTCGGTTTCGCAAAGTGTGAATCTCCTCAAGAAGGATAAGAGTAAATGTTGGTCATCTTCTCGTGTACGCGCAGTGAGACGCACGCGTTGCGAAAGTTTCGGGACTTGTGCGTCGCAACGGACACAATCCACTATTAGCGCTATTGCTTATATACGTACACTTTTTTACAACACACTCGACAGAAAAGAAACAATTTCTACATATCTGATTTCATCGCGATTTGATCCCAATGATCATTAGCATAGGACATCATAGAAGAAAAAAAAAGAAAAGGGACATTTATTAAACATTTCGCGCCTTTTGTACGCGGTGTACACCCACTTTACACGTTATTTGTGATGATTGTCAATATTAAGAGATGTATTGGTACTATGCCATTAATAAATTATTAACAAACATCAGTCTCGTGTCTTTTTTTTTTGTTATTCGCTCGTCGCATTCTGCATCCTGCGAAAAAGAAGGCAAACGACGTATCAGTCTCAAGAGCTTGGTATATTTATTTACATTAGATATACGAAGTCGCACATATATAAAGTCATAATGATATAGTTCATCCGTCGTTCTTCTCATTCAATTGCAGTGCGCGTGCAAAGGTATCGTCGTCATGGAAAATTATCAAAAATCACCGTTTCAAACCCTGCCACTGTGACTGGTTTTACGTTCACGCTGTTTACCATAGTAGAGCTTTTTAACATGGGGAGGACAACGCGACAAACTGAAACGTTCGGATCGCACTGCCGTCGACA
Organism: Temnothorax curvispinosus; assembly: GCF_003070985.1. Classification (NCBI taxonomy): domain Eukaryota; kingdom Metazoa; phylum Arthropoda; class Insecta; order Hymenoptera; family Formicidae; genus Temnothorax; species Temnothorax curvispinosus. The sequence goes on from NW_020210084.1 coordinate 161,802, forward strand.
CATTTTAACAGGTGTACGCATTTTCACGTATAAAATTATCAATTTGTCATTCGTATGATATTCATTTGTTACAAATTAAGAGTGCGCTGGGAGTGGCAGCAGTTTGAATGCGAATTTTTCTACCTGTTCGTCTTATATATTTCCAAACAATCTGGGCGCGAAACGATGCCAAGTAAGTCGGTCTCGAGAAGCTACCCGTTAACTATTGCTCGTTTATAAAAATAGGCTATCAGAGATGCTGTATGAATGGTCACGGTTAACGTATTGAATTTAAACGCATGTCGGAGAGAGAGAGTGTATGACATAAATTTTTACATAGAGCATTTCAGTCCGCATAAAGTAGATGGGCGTTAAAATATTGGTTTTAAATACCCCACAAAAGTGTCGTACACGTTATGAACGCATAGTGTGGTACGCTATAGAGTTCTCTGCGGTTACATGCTAAAAACGATGACGGATCCTCCTCTTTACTTTTTCCTTTTTGGCGAAACGAATGCCCGTGCGGCCTCCCGTCCCTCAATGAATCCTATGTATACCATGTAATGTATGTATGTATGTATGTATATATCTGTTTGTTTACATAGAAAGATGAAACGTGTATCGGTGAAACTACAGAGCTATCGGATACAATGCACACATTTATCTATCTTACCGTAATATTGTGAGACCCCATAATTATGTATAACATTTTGCAATCTCTCTCTCTCTTTCTCTCTCTCGCTCACTCACTCACTCTCACTTTCATAAATATGCAGCTCGGGAATATATTTTGTTAAAATACATGCTCGCGTTACGTACTACGATGATTTAATGACGTTTCATTGTCACCGATCTCTCCTCGCTTCGTAAAATGTGCTACCCTATTACTAGAATACGTCGAGACGCGAATTTGTGGCACTTGCGACGACTCGTCACGCGATGACGTCCGTGATGCGTTCAATAAGGTGAATTTCTTATATCGCTTAAGTACGCCGCGTTACACAGCATATTTGTATGCTAAAACCGAGCGGGGCTTACTTCCTGAATCGTGTTTGAGCGTGTTCGACTGAAATCGTCGAACTCTAACGTTACCGTTGTAAGATGATACTTGATGAAAATGACGATGGGAATACAGCGTATGCGCGTATAATAGAAACAAATGCTATCTCAATTGCACACAACAAACGCGGCATTTCGTATAATCACAGGTCGACGTTTTTTTTTGTTACTAAATGCACGCGCTTAATTCCATAATACTCTCCAAACGGGTGTCAAACGTCGCGACGAAAGCAAACGGCAACGCTTGGCAACGAGCTTGGTCAAACTTGAACAGTCGGATTATACTCGCGTTAAACTCAATAGTTAAACTTCAAACGCCGGCAGAAAGATACAACTAATTCGAAGCTAAGCAATAGACACGAATAAATATAAAAAATTTATTTCTACACAGGTGAACATATTCCTAGATTATTGTGCTATTGATGTATTTAGAATTTCCTTGTTTAATTTACTATTACTAAATAACGCTCTTTGTCGAAATTTTTTTTATTACGATTAACGTAGTTAATCGTAATAAAAAAAAAAACTGATACCAACCAGGATTCCCTTGCGATATCATTTGTGGAATTGTATACAAAATTGTGGTATTGTTATACGCTTAAATAAGTATATGTTAAACAAAATTCATTGCGTGTTGCTGTTTTGAGGCCGGTGTTTCAACTTCAACTCGATAAGTTTGGTGAAACTTAATATTCATTATTATAATGTTCGTTGACAATCTTTTTTTCTGCCATTTGTATCATATTACATACATATATCATGTTCTTTAAATTAAAGTGAGGACAAACAAATTCTTTCGCAGAAAATTTTTGTGATTTGCAATTTCATCCAATTGTGTTTTACTTAACATTCTGAAAGTTGTAACATTGCATATACAATATTATATTGTATTTGCACGCAGAAATTACGAATCACATTTTCGCTTCTCTAATAACATAAAATTTCATATACATCATGTAATATACTTATCTTATCGGATTCAAATTAAAAAAAAAAATATTCGACAAGAAATATTTATAGGTAGCTTAAATAGATAAAAATTATCCTGAAATATTACCATAGAAATTTTCCATAACATTTCGATAATTTGGAAAACATAGGGTAATGTATTGAAGTTTGTAGTAGTGGTATTTTCCTCTGTTTAATCTGTATTAAAATAGAAACTGGAATATTAAATACGCATTTTTTAAATAAAATTATTATTTTTATAATTTAAGAATAAATCAAAACAAATTAAATTTATTACACTCTTACTAAGGATCTTTTTTGGTATCATTTATTAAAATGTTCAATTACGTCATAATCGCTCCATCAATCGAATTGAAAATATCAACTTATGGAACGCGAAAACAACTTTGTTTCATCGTGTAATATTTAAACATAGGCTGAGTTTCTAAATTCATTGCCAGCGCTGGATATCTATAGTACACGTAACGTATACATATACTATAGATTTTCAGCGCTGGCAATGAATTTAGAAACTTTGCCATAACATTGGTATTATTCTTAAATTATTTTTTCATAATAAAATAGCGATCAACCTTGATTATTAATGATCTGATATTTTTACTTATAACTAAATTTACTTTATAAAAAAAATTAATTTATTATGATGTAAAAATATCCGATTTTTTTAATTTTAAATTAGCGAAACAAAAAATAATTTTTTAATTTACTTATTTAAATTAACTGAATTATTTCACATCGAACTTTGATCTACTAACTGAATTATCACATATTATAAGGTATAATGCTATTTATGTATCCTTTCAATAAAACGTTTTCTTTTTCTAGACGTATAATTACAAAAAGTGGACTAATTTTTTATATTACTTTATTTTTTTGAATCACGATTTAATATAATCGTGAAAATATTTCAGAAAAAAATTTTTTCTACTCTCCCAAATTTCCCGTACAGTGTAGAATTAATTATCTTGTGGAAAGAAAAGAATCAACAAATTGAATAATTCAAAAAGTAAACATTTTTTGACAAGTTTATCGTCTTTTCGAGACTTCGAAGGTTAGAAGGATAGAACATTAAATTAATAAGAAAGAGTGATGACAAAAAGACATGTTTTTTCGCCCATTTTTTAGGAACCTCGAATTTAAAACTTTTTTTTATTCCAAAAGTACCTACTATTAGATGAAACATTAATCCCAGTAAAATTTCAAGATGAGCATAGGCACGTAGGCACGGTTCCGGAGATACAAGGGGACGAAAATACGGAATATCGAAAATTCGTATAAGGGTAACGTATAAGGGTTGTCATTTTTAGAGATATTTTAAATCCGCAAGCGGGTGCTGTTTTGGAATCGTTTGTACTCGATTCTGAAACAGCACCCGCTTGTGGATTTAAAATATCTCTAAAAATGACAAAGTTACCCTTATATGAATTTTCGATATCCCATATTTTCATCCCTTTGTATCTCCGGAACCGTGCCTATGCTCATCTTGAAATTTTACTGGGATTAATGTTATATCTAATAGTACTATTTTCCATAAAAAAAAGTTTGAAATTCGAGGTCCCAAAAATGGGCGAAATTTGCCCTCACTCTTTCAAACATACGTCTGTAAATAATCAAGCCTTTCATGACATATACAACTTATATCCTAATTGTTTAATTTAGCAATTATCATACTTGTGGTTTCGTTCGCATAAACCTTCATTGCCATAATCCTGCATAGTTGCCGTATAGATTTGCGGGTAATGGACCACCTGCTGTAAATAGCCGAGTACCCGATGCGTCATAGCAATGTGTGTAAATGGCGGGAGTGTATTTCACATTTTGGAAACCATCTATGTATTCCTCATCTGGAAACTGGTATATCCCACGGAATAAATATATAAATTGTTATATAATAATACATAAAATGAGTTAAATGGGGCGTCCACAGAATGCACAAATTACAGATTGGAACATAAAAAAAAACCATGTGCGAGTGACTGCTATTGTCTACTACTATTTTCCTATAATATGTAATTTTGTGAACACCTCATGTATAATAATTCACAAAAACGTTTAATCTAATTGTAAAACTAGTTCAAGTCTAAAAAAATGTGGTGACTAATAAAACAATCTCGCAGTATACTCTTGCTGCTGTAGATTGCAAGTCATCTAATTACTTGTCAATTTGAATAATGTGAATCATTGCTTTTAAACGATGCAAGACTTACCACGTATCCTTTCGAAGCTTTTAATACAACAGTCCTATTAGAATTTATAGAAGATTCCAGATATTTCTGAGCTTTAACATCGTAGAACATGAGCATTCCTAGACCAGTTCCGATGGTTAAAACGGATCCTTGAAAACTCGCTGATCTAATGCCACAACCGCTATATCTGTATCCAAAAATTTGTTGTTATTAAATTATTCTAGCATACATTACGATAAAAAAGATAAAAATTTCATTTACCTAGATGGTATTTTTTTAATTGGTTGTAATGTACGCGCGTCCAACAGAAGAGTGTAAGATCTGCATCCGATCGCGTATACTCCATCGTCCTGTACAGCAAGACAAACGTTTTCCTGACAGGCTGGCAGTTTTCTAGATATTTTCTGTCTGAAGGTTTCGGCCGACCAGATATGTATAAAGCTATTGAGGGTCAACGCTGCAATCTCCTTGTACGCTTTATTGAATGCTAGCGCTCGCACTTTCTGTGCGGACTTACATTCCTTCACACAGACAGGTTGAATCAACCTAAACAGAAATGACAATTATTAGAAATTATTTCTTAAAAATTAACGGCATTAATAATGGTAAGTACTACAAACATTAAAAATATTAAAGATATTAAAAATATTAAAAATAAAGATAAAAATAATATTAATAGCAATAAATATATCTGTTTCCGAATTTCTAATACCTCACTGCAGAACCATTAGATAAAAAAGATTAATATATTATAATAAGTATTATAAAAGGAAAATCATCTTAATTTTTCGCTTTTAATTTAGCAGAAAAGGCTAAAGTTTTAATTGTGTATTTGATTCTACCTATGTGTAGGCACATCTGCTTTATCAGGAGCTTCCGCAAGATCGCTGTCAATACGCCATAGAGCCATTTTCGTATCTCTCGAGCCCGAGACTAAAAACTCATCGTCCAGCCAGCACATGTCGAACACCCAGTCCTTGTGGCCGTTCTCGCCGACGCAAACTGGATCCAAAGTCGGCAATCTGTATATCGCTATTTCATTACTATTTCTCGCCCCGGTGGATAAAAGAGTTCTATATAAGACAAAGATATAGATTAATCTATGTGGGTTCGAGAAATTATTTTTTTCTCTCCGGATATATCAAAAAGAAAAATGAAGTCACCTCGAGGGATTGATTTGAACGGAATGAATGCCACATTGCTGCTCGGGCATAACGTTACCACCCGGACTGAGCTGTCTTCCATGAAGAGATGGAATCTGGTCTAGTTTTTGCGTCGCTACGTCGTAAACCATAAGCTTATTGCACTTTGTACCGAATACCACTTGTCTATCACTCAACCACTGAGAACAGAATACTTTGTTCATGTTGTTCAAGCTGACCGAGTATTCCTTGAACAGATCGTGGGTCAGTATGTGACGGGAACCGTATTCCTGATTGATATTCCGCACTTCGCGCGTGTTCGTCTCGCGTGCGCGCACGTAATCCACGAAGTTGAAGGACGTTCTCAGGAACTGCTTGCCCTCGGTCACCGTCTCGGCCTCATCGTCGCTCGACTCGTAACACACGAAGTCGTCCGGTTTGTCCGGCTTCCTGTTTCTCTCGTGTCGCAATGCCAATCTGGAAAGATCGGACAAATTCAGTGATGCATATATACGGCATAATGTCGAAATTGGATGTTGCGTTTAATAAATCGTTACCTCTTAGCTCGGCGCTCTTCCAGTCTACTATTATTAGCGCATGGAGGATGCCTTCCATACACAGTCATCCTTTGTGTCTCAGCCATTATTATAATTAAAAGGACTTTGACGGACTTTACAATATTTCAGGCAACTTGCAAGGAACACTGAGTATTATTGTTGAACAGGATAGTCTTATTAGCAAAAGTAAGAATATCAGTAGTGATAATTTGTGTCAAATAAAGAGAAAAGAATCGTATATTAGCAACACGCAACTCGAAGAATACTTTTTTACTACGTACAAGCAGTCTCTTGCAAGGTATTAGCTAATCTCTCCTTTTCAAGCTTCTATTTGTTTTACCTAAGTGTCTTATTCATAAAATTTTGGCAGACCGCAATGTGAGACCAATCGATAAATTCGCTTTCAAATTGCGATATGTTCCTAAAATACTTCGAGAGATTTCGAGAAGAGCGAGGAGCCCTGCTTCTCTTCTGTGAGAAAGGTGGAGTAACTAACAGCGATGAAATAAGGAGGCACGATAGACAAGTCTAGATGCGCTTATCAACTGCTTCTGACAAGAATCAATCTTTCTTAATTTTGATTTTGGATGTATATTTTAACTATTATATTTGTAAAGAGAACTATATCGTGTGTATATATATTGTAAAGATAATATTTAATATTTATATCATATCAATGAAACTCCTTTGTAGCCAATAAGAATGGATCTATCTTACTTCCACGCAATCACTTCTAGGATATAAACAGAAATCCGTTAACAAAACCTTCTTGTTCTACAAATCAATCTCTCTCTAACTAGTTATCAGACAGTTATTCCTGTTACTCCTGTTTCCTGCAAGCTTATAGAAGTCTTTGGAAGCGATCGATTGGATTATCTTCTTGTGTAATAAATAAAATATAAATTCTCCAATCAACGTCACGGTGTTACGACAAGTATAACAAATGTAGGTTTGTTTATAAATAGGCTGACGCAAGAGATAACTCATCCAATATCTTCAATAAGCAGCTTGCGATCTAAAATAACGAAGAATTCGGTCAGTATACATTTCTTTTAAATGCTCACGCTTAGCGTATGGCAATATTATTTATTGTATCTGTTATATAAGAGCGATCTTCTCTTTTTAAAAGCTGTAATTTTAAAACTAACGACAAATTGAACAGTTTCAACGAAGAATCGGCAACGTTTAGATTTTAGAAGAAAAATTAGCCAACTCTGCAAAATAAAAATTAGCATTTCTGCATAATGTAAATTATGTAATTACGCGATCAACGTAATTTAAATTCCTAAAGCGATCAAATAAACATACAATAGCAAACCAGATATAATTCAATGACGTTAGTGACGTTAGAACAAAGAAACTTTAAAGTAAAGAAAGTTTATCTTTGTAGACTTTCTTCTTATCTCTGTATACATTTTAAATGCCTGCGTGAGTGCTTGTTTTGACTAGATAATCTCCGCGAGCCCCCCCGAAAATTTCTACTCGTTCCCGGCTGAGATCTAAACGGGACGCGAGCTTCTTTCCTTTTCGCTTCTTCCCCGTTGCTCACCGTTCCAACAATATCAGTCTCCCCTGTACACGAGGACAATGGGAATGTCGCGAGGCGGCGATTCACGACGGTCGGGCCGCGGCAGGCATCCTCGGCCTCCACTTCCTGCCCGTGGTCGTGCGCGCGGTGCGGACAACTCTCTCTTTCTCTCTCTCTGGTATCGGGACGCGATCACTCGACAAAGGACGGTCAACTGCTGTCCGTCGTCGGGGACGGGGACCGATGCCCGATTTCCTCACGGCGCGGTGCGCGACGTGACGACGACGACGTCGACGACGCGTGTGTGCGTAACCTCGCACGCCCTGCTGCTGCTGCTGCCCGTGCACTCTTCTCACGGGTCAACCTAGTGAGCGCGCGATCTCGGCTGACGTGCGGCTGAAGCTGAAGCTGCGTGGGGAGACGATGCGCGGCCGGGAACGATCCACCGTGGTCATGACGCGCGGAGAAACGCACGACGGGGTGACTGCACGAACGGCACCGCCATGTTGTAGGCGACGCTTCAGCCAGCTTCAGCGCCTCGACAAGAGGCCGCAGGAACGCCGAACGCACCGAGATGTCCGAGATCGACCGCGATCCCGCGCCAGCGTGTCGCCGGGACGGTGGGGGGAACGC
>NW_020210085.1:0-146916 GCF_003070985.1 Temnothorax curvispinosus
ATCGAAAAGTGGATGTGGCTCGTAGTTCCAATTCCGGAAAATGGATGTGTGGCGCTACTGTACAGCCTAGCAAAAGCGTCCCAAGAAAATCGCCGTCATTGCGCCTCTCATGGAGGATTCACATTGCGTCCGATCACGTCCGATGTTCGACGTACGACGATCCGACATCCAATAACAGAATTTATTATTAGAGACAAAAATTTTCTATTGGATGTCGGATCGTCGTACGTCGAACATCGGACGCAGTGTGAATCCTCCATCATTCTTCTCTCTGGCCAAACATTTCTAGGAACGTACTAAACTGCTGCTCACTGCTGCTGCATTTCACTATCCATGAAAACCTACCTTTAGAAGATGGCGGAAAAACGAAAAAACCACGTGACTCCGAGAGCCAATCAAAAACCGTTCGCACCTAGCGCTTCTCTGATTAGTCTGATTATAGGACTCCTAACCCAACTCCTACTCAGCCGATTTCCGAAGGTCGAAATTGAAGTTATGTTTGATATGTCAGTTGAACATTAAAATATAGGATTCATTATGTCTTTGTATGATGATTTTGACAAACATCGGACGACGGAGAAAGTCGCCGGATGGTCTTCCGGCATTAAGTTACTACAATCGCAGCTGCAGCTGAAAAAAGCTGCTACAACACAGGTGAAGCTGTCATAAACGATACATATTGAACACGTATTTATAAAAAGAAAATCTTCAAATAAGCTTCTAATTGTTAGTTATGGATTTATAGCCAAAGCGTGAGCAATACAGAAAAGCTACTGCTGTACTACCACCAGTGATAGACTTGAAATCAAAAGCTAACCGTGATGTCGACAGGGAGGATGACACGGCTCACAACAATCCATTATCTAGTGGCAGCGTGAGCAGCATAGGGGTAGGTGGTGAATTTGACTGGAATGTGGTGAATGAATACGATCCTATATGGCCCAATGAATATGAAAAAGTTGTGAAAGAATTACGCGATATCAGGGATAGAGAGCACGATCAGGAGACAGAAATGCGCAAACGTAGGAGGGATAATACTCGCTTTGAAGATACTCAGGTAATGTATGATAAGTCTATTTGTATCTAAGAGAGAGAGGGAGAGAAAAAAACGTTGAGAGTACACAGAAGGATTTCAAAAAAGTTAAAAAATTCGATATAGTAATAACGTCACGTTGTAATATTAAGTATTATAACATAATGTTGAAATTTTATGTATGTGAACAGACTGCTGGTGGAAATAGTACAATGATACCTCCCGAAAGAGATGAAGAGAGAACGCCGACCTCGAGAGGTATAGTTGGAGGTGCTGCCATAGCACCACCACCGTCCTTACAAGAATCTACAGACGTGCCACCACCACCACCACCACCGCGACAGCCGTCTAATCTAGGCTACTCAACATCGTCCGTAGCAGCAAAAATAATGGCTAAATATGGCTTTAAGGAGGGACAAGGTCTTGGTAAAAAGGAACAAGGCATGTCAGTTGCATTGCAAGTGGAAAAGACTAGTAAGCGTGGTGGTAGAATAGTTGGTGAGAGGGAACAGCTAATGCCTCCACCACCACCTATCACAGGATCTCCACCACAGTCGCACATGCTACCGCACGCACAACAACCCCAGGAAGAACCTAGCATTACGGAAATAATGAAATGTCCAAGCAAGGTCGGTACAATCTTGTATCACTATACATGTATACACACATATAATTTTATATATATGTATAATGTATATAAATAGTTAACATGCGCGCGCGCCCCTTAATAATATTGCTTGCCATATATAATTTAGGATATACTTGTAATCCAACGTTTATATCTATCACTTCAGGTTGTTCTTTTGCGCAATATGGTTGGTCCTGGAGAGGTTGATGACGATCTTGAACCGGAGGTGAAAGATGAATGCAACACTAAATATGGTGATGTTGCACGTGTTATTATTCACGAAGTGATAGAGGCTTCGCCAGAGGAGGCAGTACGAATTTTTGTTGAATTCAAGAGAATAGAAAGTGCTATTAAAGCCGTGGTTGATTTAAATGGACGTTTCTTTGGTGGTAGGCAAGTCAAAGCGGGATTCTATTCTAGTGAGAAACTTGATAACTTACAACTGATGGATTAGTTTTATCTGTAAGACGTTCAAACCGTAACGTTTGTTCTCCGTAAATTGTATAAAAATGTTTTATATTTCCACTACATGGTGTAGCAAATCATTGAAAAATAAATTTTCCTTTTATAATATAATATATAGAATTTATTTTGTTCAATGTTATTTACACGTATACGTTTATATGAGGTATGTGTCTTGTTCTATTTTGACAAGACATACGTTAATTTTTAAAAAATTTTTGTAATATTAAAATAAATAATTTATATAATAATGAATAATGTATATCAGATGCAAAAGTCACGTGTATGTACGTAGAAAAGTGACAGTTACGTTCTTTTCCTCTTATATCTATATTTTTCACTTATTGTTAGACATATCCGATTTACCTCATAAAGCGATGGTAAGACGTGCGAAATGCCAAATGAAGTCATAGTTCGTTCGAAAGGAGGACGAGTGTATTAAAACTGTAAAAAGGTTTGAATGAACCTTACGTTCTGATAACGTTGCACGTAATGTTGGGCATTTGGCCAGCTGTACGGTACATACTAGAACTAGCTATGATAAGTAGTGGAGCAACGTGGCTACGTTGTAAGGCGCGTGTTATGTTTTTTCGTTTACGACTGATATGAGTTTGAGTCCTAGCAGTATCTATACTTTCTTTTTAGTAACCATTATATTTTATAATTTAATTAAGTTCTATAAGGTGAAGCCGCGTACTTGTGGTCACCGACGTGAAAAACGTTTTTAGATATTATAGTATAGTACTGCATACCAGAAGAGTACTTGAGGAAAGGGATAGGGCGCAACGCTCAGCCATTTCCGAGAAAAAAAATGTAAATGCACGATTTTCTTTTGCAAAATGCATTTTTTCTTTTTTCTAAAGTTTTTCATTGAAGAATTTAAGAAAAAAGAAAAAAACATCGGAAAGTTCACCTCGCCGTTGTGCATGAACTTGGTATGAGACACTGTCTCTTTTGATATATAACGTATAATATAAATTTTATTTCTATATAGAATACACGTAAATAAGCTAAACGGTTTGGGCTACAAAATCCAGCAAAAAAACGCAACTTTTTCTTAAATCGAATAGATTTAGTTAATAAGAAATATTATAAATATATCATTGAAAACGTGTACTTTTATTCATCTCCTTAACATAGCACCATTACTTATATTTAACCAGTGCGTTCTAAATTATACGTAATATTATGCAAGAAATAAGAACATAACAACCTTTTTAACTTCCATCATCTTATTTCGTCTTGGTATCAGTCAAGTCATTTATCGCCTTATTTAACCGAGCACTAAAAGCAGCGAAACTGAATGTTACCAGAAATCTGTATTGACCCGATCTACCAAAATTCTCAAGATGCGTCGGATTTGTGATTAAGTAAGCTATTTTCGAGGCAAACGCTTCGCCAGATAAGTCGACCAAGAAGCCAGTTTCTCCAGAACGTATCGATTCTGTGGGACCGCCGGATTTGTGAGCGATTACTGGCTTGCCTACGTACATCGCTTCCAAGGGTACTATCCCAAAGTGCTCATTTGGTGGGGTATATATCACAATTTTGCAATGATGAAGCAAAGAAATTTTGTCTACATCGGAGGGCGAACGCAAGAATATTACTTTATCCGTTACATGCAACTCATCCGCGAGTTCTATCAATTCCAGATGATATTCCACGTTCTCCTCGACTCTCTTATCGTATCCACCAGCCATAATCAAGTACACTCTCTTATATACTTCCTTTGTTAAAAGTTTCTCCAACTCGGCGAAAGCCTCTATGGCGAGAGACAGTTTTTTCTTACGTTCATACCTATTGATAGACAGTAATATAATACTATCATCCGGTAGTTTTCTATCGAGAACCCTCTCGATGGATACTATTCTCGTCTTGTTAAAAAAGTCGGTATTAATGGAAGGATACAAAATTTCTGGCTTGATTTTCAGTCTCCTGAACGTGTTCCTGAACACATCGTTTGTATAACAGCTATTTACAAATACTTTATGCGCCATGCCAGTCGTGATCTCTTCCAGATAATTTAGCGGCATACGATACAGTTGTTTGATACAGCCACCAGGAGAAGAGAGCAACTGGTCCGGATGATGACAATAAAACACTACATATGGAATACGCACGATAAGTATGGGTATACAGACGGATACTAGGTCGCAAAAGACAACTTCTGGCCGTTGATCGCAAAATATTATGTAGCTGGCTGCATATATCTGTAAAAATAAATATCACATGAGACGTGAGACGTCATTTCGACAATAGCTGCTAAACGAAAATACGTCGTTTTAATTGAGATTTTCTATGAAGCAGATTTTTCTCAATTTTCTTATTATCCCGACGCCGACGTGTTGACAGCTTCTTACCATGCGTATGTAAGCACAGAGCGCATAGAACCTGCCCAGAATGTGCCTGGGCAGCCACGTGCCCACGACGGTAACGGGAATCGTGCCATCCTTGGTCTCCGAGAAACAATGTTCCAGGTCATGGTGAGTTGTCACAAAATTCACATCGTGACCGTTCTTCTTCAGTGCCAGAGCGGCGTCGACGACGAGCCTCTCCGCGCCGCCGATACCGAGATCGGGATGTAGAAACGTGACGCGTGTCATCGTACTCACGAATAATCCGTTAAACTACCATCGTCATGTATTTATTGGAATGTACAAAATTACCGTGACGCAAATAACTGTATCGTTACATTTTACCGGTCACCACTGGTATTGAACTTTTTGCTAAGCGTCGACATGTAGCTGCATATAGCGTGAACAGACGATAGAGTCAAACAGAGAGAAGTCTGCAGGTGGTGCCTTTTCCTTTTCATATGCAGCATGCAGCATGCTGCAGTAGCAAATCAGTCACGTGATCAAGATTTAACCACATTTAACATAATAAATATATTTGTATATCTCTCACTCAATACCATTTTTTTTTTGTTATGACAAAACTATATGTATCCAGACAGGAATATTTTTTTATTAGGAATAATTATGGACTACTTATATGGCTCCTGGCGCTCCTGCACACGTGACACGGGACTGACGGGTGACGGGAGTGGGAGTGACGGGACACGGAAACGCTTGCCCGGCTTGCCGCGCGCCGCGCGGCAAGAGTTTCTGCTTCCGCGTCCCGTGTGCAAGAATCATAATGAAATGACCCAATCAGAATCTTGGATCATTTGTCTCTAGCTGCTTCTAGCAAAAATCTGGGAAATTTGTTTCTGTTGGAAATTTTTGGAGGATTTAGAATGATGTGGCAACCGTGGTTATCATTTCTCTGTTGTCTTCTAGGACTTCTAGTTCTAGTCAATTATGCGATGCGTGAATAGTGACGAGAGTAGTTAGGTACTTTTTTATTGTCAAATGATGAAAAGAAGATAATAAAAATGGTCGTTTCGTAAAACAGGTAACATTTTAGAACAAAAACATTTTTTAATATTTACTATGAAAATGTTTCCATTTATTTACTTGTTATATTTCTGTTTGCAACAGTTGGGACGTTTCGGACGCAACGAGGGCAAATATGTAAAATCTAGAAATAACATTTGCTGCATCCTCATTTTTTCATTCATCATTGCTGTACGCTTGAGAGCTGAGATTAAATAATATAAAGAAGATGAATTTTGGCGTTGATTGGGAGACTGAACATCGACGTATTTTGCTGGATGGAAATGCAGCGTTGGAACGTTCGGCGCAGTCGGTCGCCAGATCGCAAGCTGTTGCAGCGGAGAGTGAGCAGATTGGCACGGAAGTGATCTCCGAATTGGGTGAACAGAGAGATCGTCTTTTGCGAGCAAAACGGAGATTGTCACAAACGGACGAGGAATTGAATAAAACGCGAAAAATTTTGAATGTTATGCGATTGAAAGTTCTGACAAACAAAATTGTGCTAATCTTGATTATATTACTAGAATTAGTCATTCTTGGTATAATTGTATACTTGAAATTCTTTCATAAATAATCTGCCTATTATGTTAAGCTTATAGTAAAGCTGAGAAGGAATAATATTGTACATAACATATATATATATATACATTAATATACTATATATATTCATGATTAATAGAGCTATGGTTAAGCACACGTTCTGTAAAATTAAATAAATGTGTAAATTTTTAAGTAAGGTTTTCTACAAGTGGAATTTTTTTACAGCTATTGAAAAAATTCAATAACACAGGAAATTATTTTAAAATATATTACATTGTAATTGTAATTGAACACATAACGGCACATAGCGAGAAAACGGAATACGTCCGATCGAAATCCATTCACGTGCCAAGATTCTAATAATATAATCACGTGATAGTGAATTATAGAGCATTAGATATTAGATCACGGAGCAATATTGAATTATTTATTGCTCACTTCATATTCAATATACATTCCATTTTTTCATTAACCTGTCGTTACACACGAGCGAAAACAAATCCTTAAAAATGGTTATTCCGCACGACGACGAATATTATCAAAATAGGATCCCCGAGCCTGACTTGGGAGCGTTTCAAAATTTTTTGCGATTTGTTTGGAATCCAGAGAGGAAACAGTTGTTCGGCAGAAGTGGGAAGGAATGGGGTACGTATTGAGAGATGCACTTTTTTCAATTATTAGTCGTTGGTTGTAGACGTATCTTATTGTTCGCGTGAATAGCTTTGCTGGGCCTCTTCTACTTGTGTTTCTTCACCGTATTGGGTTCCTTGTTTGCGTTGCAAATGTGGATCAGTATCGAGTACGCTTCGAAACTAGAAAGACCGTTTCTCCTTTATAGTGGCTTGACGCCTAGATCTTACTTCGGCGTCACGTTTCCACTTTTTCGTCACGTAGATTTTGGTAGTCCAGGTAAATGTTTTTAATAACAAACCACGAAATGTTTCAATTTTTTGAATTTTGATGTATATTTGTGATATTTACGTGATATATTTTTTCTAAACAGGAATTGCTTTTAAACCGAATATTTTATTACCTACAAAATCTCCTATTATTTGGATAGATAACTCTAGTGCAAACGCTCGTCCGAAAAGATACGTGCAAGCCTTGAGCGACTTTTTGCAAGGTATGAACACCAGATAAAAACAAATAATATATATGTACAAGCCGTAATAAAAATAAAAATAGAAAGAAAAGTAACATTTTTTTTATTTCAGAGTACAATAAAAGTAAAGAGAATTATAAAACGGTTGCGGAATGCAGTGATGGGGTATCGATCGTATCCAGTATGAAACCTTGTTTTTTCGATATTGAAAGTCTTGGCGTTTGCGGACAACCTCCGTACGGATATACAGATCCATTGCAGCCATGTGTCCTCATTAAGTTTAATAAAGTAACGTATTATCTTGTTCCTGTGTATTTGCTAAGAAAGATATTCTCTTGATTAATTTTCGTTATTAGCTCAAATGTTTAAAAATTCTTTTATACATTAATTATATTGCAGAGATTTAATTGGGTACCACGTCCTTACAATAAATCGTCCCTATTACCAGAGAACATGCCACACACGTTGCAAGAAGCTGTGCACGTTTCAAACAAGGTTTGATTTTAAGTATTTAAACCTATCGTCTAAATATCTATCATATAGTCAATCTATCTATCGTAATAATTCTTATTTATTGATTGTGACTAAAGTTTACTGCATAAACATTATGTCTACATGTCTCGATAAATAATATTTTATTTTAATATACTTATACATATATATACAGGGTGTTTCAGGGTTAAATGTCCTAACTTAAAATATGAACTTAGAGGACCTCAAAACAAGAAAAAATTTTCCTCTGGAGGTATGCCCGTAAACGCTTTGTTTAAGAGATATTGACATCTAAACATTTTTATTAAAAAAATTTATAAAATTGTTATTAGGTTATAATAAATAATTTAATAGTGTACTTCAACTACTTTATTACTAGAAAATATGAAAATTTTTACATACGTATAAATTTTGTTCAAGTGAACATTGAGAGAGAGCTAGACAGGCTTGGCATTTTTCTATTACGGCAGTTGTGGCAGAGCGGCACTGCAGAGTAGCTGTTATTGTTTCACATGCTTGAATAATTCTTTGTTGTAAAGAATTAATGTCATTAACCGACCTTTCGTAGACTTTTTGTTTAATTAGTATCTCAAGTAAAAAATCCAACGGCATCAAATCTGGAGAGCGTGCAGGCCAAGCCACAGGTCCTGACATTAATTCTTTACAACGAAGAATTATTTAAGCATGTGAAACAATAACATCAGTGACGTCCTGCCACTGCTGCCGGGATAGAAAGATGCCAAGCCTATCTCAAAATGTTAAATTCAAGGCAGTCATTTTGAACATTTATACGTATGTAAAAATTTTCATATTTTCTAGTAATGAAGTAGTTGAAGCATACTATTAAATTATTTATTATAACCTGATAACAATTTCATAAAATTTTACAATGAAAATGTTTAAATGTCAATATCTTTTAAACAAAGCGTTTACGGGCATAATACCTCCAGAGGAAAATTTTTTCTTGTTTCGCGGTCCTAAGTTTGTGTTATAAGTTAGAACATTTAACCCTGAAACACTCTGGCTGTATATATAAATTGCAAGAATTTTCATGATTTTCTCATTTCTAACGTCATCAGTCCAAGATAGCTGTAATGAATGAATAAGATTCAATTAATTACTGAGAAAATCGCAAAATTGTAGAGAATTTTTTTAAAGTTTAATCCGTTTTACTGGTTCACGACGGGTGATATGGTTAACACTAGACATCTTGTGTATACGTACACTGCAATAATTTATTTTATAACAATTAAATAGTTCCAAATCTGGTTATGGTGCGACGGAGTAAGTAACGTTGATAAAGAGCACGTCGGAGAAATTGAGTATTTACCGAGTCCTGGTTTTCCTGTGCAATATTTTCCGTTTGTGGGACAACCAGATTATTTGGCACCGGTGGTCGCGCTACGTTTTAAAAATGTTACATGTAAACCACTACGATATGTATGATTCAGAAAATTATATTTTCTCAAGCGTTTTACAAATAGAAAATATCTAAGAAACTCATCTAAAATTCTAAAAGCTATTATTTTACAAATGTATTATTCATATACAGGGTGGTAGTTCAGTATATTCTAAAAGATTTTAAGAAGTAATTTCTCACACAAAAAGACGAAAACTTTATATGATTATACATATGTCCAAAACGGCTTAGTTTCAAAAATAAAGGGTGTCAAAGTTGAATTAAGGAACGTTATTTTTAAAAATTTCGAAAATTACTCGGGTTATTTTGATGAAACTTTGTATATGTTTGAAAGACATGAAAACTGATTTTTTGGGGCCATACATTAGTTTTTATTCAATTAGGGGCGGACTCAAGGATAAGCGAGTACTCTTTTTTTTTTTTACGAGAAAAAACTGATACGCTACTGATTTATTCAAGTTTGAGACTTTTTTATGATAAATGGAATAAAAGTCTATGTCCTATTTATCATAAGAAAGTTTCAAACTTAAAAAAATCAGTGATGTACGAGATTTTTTCGTAAAAAAGGATACCGGCTTATCCTTTTGGATCCGCCCTTAATTGAATAAAAAATAATGTGCGTTCCCAAAGGATCAGTCTTCATCTCCTTCAATCTACACAAAGTTTCATCAAAATAACGCGAGTGGTTTTAGAAATTTTTGGAAATAATGTAATTTTTCTTTCAACTTTGACATCTCATACTTTGACTCTAATTTTAAAACTAAACCGTTTCGGATGGTTATGGTTATGGTTATATGTATGTGGTTTTTGTCTTGAATTGTGTGAGGAATCACCCTTTAAAATCTTTTAGAGTACTTAACTACCTTTCAGTATATATTTAAATAATTCAATCAATTTCATGAACAGCTGTATAATAAATTGAAGTTGTATTGTCCACAAATTATTTTTATATACGGAGTGCTTTAAAAAAAGTAATGTTTTTTAGAGGAACAGAGTGATAACACAAGATATCACAATAACAAATGTATTTTGCCTTCAAAGGACTTTCACTTGTTCACCATCATTGTCAACACATTCTTGAAATCTTCTCCAGGTGGTCTCCAAAGCCTTGAGGCACATTTCTTTGGGTATTATATTGCAATCATATTTGCAATTTTCTGTCGGAGATCTTGCACACAGCAATGATGATGAACAAGTACAGACTTTTTGAAGACAAAATACGTTTATTATAATATAATATCTTGTGTTATCAGTTCTATTTCTTTAAAAAAGTTACTTCCGGAAGTGTGTTAAGGATATTCAGGCATTACGACTAAAATGATGAAAACTTTTTGAGTCCAAAAATAGATTCTGTAGATTTCATTATAAAAAAATTCTTTCAAAGTTTGAGGCTGTTTAGGAAGCTTGTTATTGAGAAAATTAAATAATAAAAATAAAATTACACGTAGTTTTATGGAAAATGGGGGAAAACATATTCAGTAAAAAATGATGAAAAAAATATGAAATTTTGCAAGCAGAACGAATAAGATTATATAATTATCTATATCAATTTTGCTTGCTCATAGAGGAAGCTTTGTTCTTAACTTTATTATGAGATTTGTTTTTTTTTTTTATTTAATAATGTTTTCGAAAAAAATTTGTTTGCCGTGATTTTTTTTATGTCATGTTGTCTCGACTCGCTCAATTACAGATGAGAAGATTGAAATAAGATCTGATTATGAATATTGGCCTATGAGTGACACGCATATATATAATACTATCGAATGTGCCATGCAATGTTGTCAAATTCAATAAGTGATTTAAATTAATTGAAACTGATTGTACACAAGCAACCTAACTTTTAGCAGGGAAAATATATCTGCACTTTCTGAACATCCTTAACATTTTTTTAAGCACTCTGTAGAATGAACGAATATTGTATCAATTTTATCAATATATAATGTTTTTAGCGTTTAGATTAGTGACGGTGGAATGCAGCTTATGGGCGCTTAATATTAACAAAGATGCACAGAACGCATTGGACTTCCAAATAATTCTGGGCGAATTATAAAAGGCGATAATTACGAATATTTGTGTACTTCGAACATTTATTAATGCAAATATAATAAGAAATTATGGATTACTTATTTTGGATTAAATATTTATTTTAAATTATATATAAATAATATTCTCGCCATTAATGATTCCTTTATTATGTATTATATGTTACATTAATACACGAAGATGTATTTTCCGGATTTTACCATTTTGTTTACAGAACATATAATCTGAAGTAGATGAAAAATGAAGGCAGCAATTAAATGTATGATAATATATTCTTATTAAACTTTCAAACTGCCGTGTATCCAGGTCTTTCTGAGATAGCAAAAATATAATGTTTAATGTTCGTCTCTCGTTGAGACGGCTAGTTGAAAGGCTAAATCGATTCTACCGACAGAATGGCAGCTCGAGACCACAGAGTACAGAGCTCCATTTACAGAATTTAATATTTTTATTAAAGTAAAGAATAAATATTTTTATTTTTATATATTATGTAAACGAGAAGAGGGCAGGATGAAGCTTTATTTATCGACAGACATATGGCTCAAACATCTGAGTGAATTGTGCTGGAATTTATTGCCTTTTTCGGATTCGCTGTTTCTTCTGGAATCAGCAATGTTCTCTGGAGCAAGAAGATGAAGACGGATGAAGAGGAAGAGAAAGAGAAAGACAGAGAGAAAGAGAAAATAGGAAACAAAATGATAAATGGAGAAATAAAAAGAGAAAGAGAGAGTGATAAAGAGAGATGAACAAGAAAAGATAGAGGAAGATTCGTAGAAAGAGAGAAAGAAAGAGAGAAATATAGACAAGAAAGATAGAGAGAGAGAGAGAGAGAGAGAGAAAATTAGAGAACAAAAAATAGCAAAAATGATAAAGATAGAGCGACGAAGAGATGTACAAAGAGAAAGAAAGAGAAATAGAATGAAACAGAAAAAGAATGAGAAATAGATATTTAGACTGAACAATATAGCACGTGCTACGTCCTTGTTATATTTTTGTCACTGAGTAAAAGAGTATGAAACGAGAAAGAAAAGAGGGGGACAGAAAATAGAAGAGAGGACGGGTTGAGTATAAAATATTTGTTCTCTTTTGAGGCAAATTTTGTGCGAATCTGACGTTAATACGAGGCTTCAACCGAGGAACATTCTTTTCTTGATGATATAACTTCAATTGGTCTTATTCCTCCTCTTCTTCGCCCGTGCCGGTCAACATGGCAATTAAGCTCGGGGTATCAATGAAACCTTTATCATCGATGTACATCTGATCGAATGCGTCATTCACCTCTTTTGGTGTGAATTTGTCGCCCCATGTCATTAATGCGTGCCTTAATCTATATAACAAACGTAAAAATTGTCTTATATATTTTTTCTATATGCAAGCACGAGTATTATATATTTATATCGTATATATTTCGTTTTATATAATATATTCTAATGAAAAAATAAACATGTTGTTTTAAAGCTAATTGTGTTTAAAATTTGTCAAAGGAATTAAAAAGCATCTTTCAGTATCTATTATTGAATAAAATAATATTTAACAGCCAACAAATTTAAAGAAATAATTATAAACTAATGAAAATTATACCAAGAAAATTATGTGTACATATTTATAAATACATATAGAAGATAAAGAGAATTAATAGAAAAGCTTTATCCTTCGAAGTTGTAGGACTTTTAGGCATTATTAATTTTAGCACGTGGCAGATTAGCACATGGCAAATAGATTAATTATATTGCAGATTAGCCCATTATGGGCACAGAAACGACATTGTGCATATATTTGTGTATTTTGAATTTTTGGCGGTATTTAATATGAATTGGAAATTATATATATATACTATACCTTTCGCCATCGATTTTGCCGTTCTCATCGAATGTCTTGAAGGCATTAATTACAACATCATCGTCGTCAGCACCTGGTGAGGAAAAATATATTAAATTTTTAAAACCCAACATCCGTCGGTTGCTTTGCCAATTAATAAATTATGCGTACCTGATCCTGACATACGAACAGCGAACAAATTCAACAATTGAGTGAAGTTGATAGGCGCTGGAGCTTCGTTAAGCATTTCTTCGATCTCTTTATCGGTCGCCAATCGGCCGACGGAGTCGAAGGCTGCGCGAAGATCATTCTTACCAATGATACCGTCCTTATCTGCGTCCATTAGCTGGAATGCCTGCAAACGCAACAGCGGTGATGCAGCGGTGATTAACAGTTTTTATAAATATCAAAAATTATTAATTTAATTAAGTAATTTATTTTATATTTATTGGTTTGCGAAGTGTTCGCAAGGCTAATATACTGAAGACTGTTTCCACTCTGATATAATTAGACTCCTCGATTCTTAACTCTTAGTGCCCTTTAACAATAGGTGTTTTAAGCTCTAAGACTTATGCTTTATGCTCTAAACGTATTTCCGGCTTTGAGCGTTCCTCGCGCTGCTCTAAGCTCCTCTCCTAAGCTCTATAAGCCCGAAGCGAGTTGGCCAACTCCCATCTTTAAAAGCTTAGGGCTTGAGGCTTAGAACCTATGTAATTTCTCTCTAAAACAAAGACTATGGGCTTAAAGCATCTATTGTAGATGGGGACTTATTACCTTTAAGGCCTAAACAAGTTTCGCGTATACATGTTTCGTTTTTCGCTCGTTTTCTGTTCTAATATGATTGTAGTTACGTAACAAACGTGTAGTAATAAATCATAAATCCAGAATTGCAGTTTACAGAGGAATATAGTTATATCAGAATAATGGAAGCGCTAGAGTGGAAAGATCCAAAATAGAGGGAAGTTCGGAATGGAATTAGGATTGTATGTGAAATTAGCTTTTTTAGACCTATACCTCCTTAAATTCGGCCACTTGTTTCTGGGAAAACATAGAGAAAACACTGGATCCGCTGCGCTTAGCCTTGCGACTGCCACGGCTGCTTGCTCTGGCGGAACCAGAATCCTTTGGGGTTCCTGTAGGAGTTGGTGCTTTCTCTTCAACTGGCGCTGGTTCGGGCTCGGGTGCTGGCGCCTCCTCCTTCTTCTTAGTCTTCTTCTTCTTCTCCTTATCCGCCTAGGAAATAAAATACGGCAATATTTTATTGTAACATCTTTCAGAAACTTTTTATTATTACTGGAAAGAACTATCACTGCATGATTACAAAAGATATCTAATAGTTTTATTTTATAAAATATCTAAAATAAAATATTTGACTAATAAAAAAAGTGATTACTATAATTTATGATAAGCGTTTTTTCTTTGAAAATTTTTGAATAATTTATATAAACAATTGAATTGTTTCAAATATGATTTAAAACTAAAAAATTCTTATGGCTTTTGCCTGCTCGCCGCTTCTATTCTTGTTTGATGATGTCAGAAGCAAGAAATCGCATACCAAAAATTCTTGCGATATAATTTGAAATAAAAGATATATCCATAAAACGAAATTGTAATCGATTCAGCACATTTGTAAAATATACCGAGTACTTTCCTTTTGTTCAAATAATCAATAAATAGCTGTAAAATAGAAAATGAAAGAAGATAGGCTAAAAAGGTAGATTGCATGTCACGTTAATTTTACGGCTTTTTAGTGATTATTAAAGCCAAAGGAAAGTGTTGTATATTTTATAAATGTGCTGAATCAATGACAATTGATTTATGGATATATCGTTTTATTTCAACGTAAAACCGCAAGAATTTTTGGCATGTGATTTCTCGCTTCTGATGTCATTAAACAAAGATAGAAGCGGCGGGTAGGCAGAAGCCTTAAGTTTTGAAAAATCTTAAAATTTTTCATATTTTTAAACATTTGAAAGCCTTGAATATCGCACAGATTTTTCTTTAGAAGTGCTTAAATATCTGAAACATTTAACATAAAAAAAAATAAATTTTGTCTATTTTTATGTTTATGTATAAAATAAAGAGCGAATAAATAATATAAAATAATAACATAAAGTATTGTATCATAAAAAAGATACATCTTTAAAATATTTAGGTCACTCATAAAATTCTTGGTTTTCATTACATTCGAAGTGATTCGATGGGCTCGTTATTGTTAACTTCAATAATTCAAGACTTTTGTTTAAAAGTTTGAAAGGCGTGCGAAAACAGTGAAAATAAGAAAAATTATTTTTTTTAACTGTTAAATTTAATCAACTTTATCAAATAAGTATACATTAATAAACGACGTGTACGAATGACTAAATAAAGAAAAGAAATTGAAGTAAAAACGATTATTATACATAATTAATAAAAATATATTCCATATTCTACAATACACATTATATTGTAAATTGTTTTTGTTTCTTTTTATCTGAAAATTTTGCACAAATATTTTCATGATAGATTTACGGGTAGAATAAAAAATGCATATGTTTTCTTTATATTGAGAATCGATAAATAAACTAAACTAAAATGTAAGAATTAATTTGTTGATGTATAATTATGTTGATTGGTCCCTAATAATTAAATGAAATCGAAAAGGCTAGTCCAATTATCGCATGAGAAAATTTACCGGGCGCTGCCGGTTGGTGCTAAGAATAGAATCGTACGGAAAAGCTGCCAGGACGTATATAGAGCGATCATCCAGTTATCGCATTGCCTCTCGTATTACCATTCTTACATAATTATTCGTACTGTCATAATTATCGCAATGAAGTTACATTAACGTCGAACACATACACATTTCATGTTATTAGTCAAATAAATATATAATAATATTTTCGCACGAAACAAATGTTGCATCTTTCATTATTTTATCTTCATATAAACTATACATGCCTTGCGTAACGTGTTTACCGAAAATATTTATTTTTGTTTTCATCCAATTTTAAATATATATAAAAGAGGAAAAATGTCTGAGAATTTTTATAAAAGTTTTAAGGCTTTCAGAATTTTGAGACTTTTTTAAATTTTTTTTTTTATACAAATTGGAACGTTTACCCAGAAAAACTCAGGCAACATAATAATGAATTATTTTAGATTTATCCCGACAATACATTTTTGTAGAAATCTGAATAAATATAAAAAAATCTGCGCAATTTATTAAAAATTTTCATACAACATAGTGTTGAAATATTCCGAAAATCCTCAATTCAATTATTTCTGAAAGTATCTGAGAAATTTGACACATTTTTTTAGAATTTTTCATAAATTTAAGATATGAGGAATTCTTAGTAAATTTCCGAGAAAATATGAGAATTTTTTTTACCAGGGACGTTCGATTATTTTTGCTACTTTACAATAATTTAGTATTACGACAGAAAAAGGTACATAAGTTTCAGCGAGAAAGTGACGATTTTGCATATTTAATTAGGATCTGCGCATTAAAATTTCGAGTGATTTGCTATCAAAGGTCTGGTGAAGATCACTGCCTCGCTTCGTCACGTAATTCTCCAATGGCAATACTTATAATCCTCTCATCCATCTCGTCTGACTGATTAACTGATCGTCGTCACTCGGTATATATCGTTTCACGCACTGCGCGTAATCCATCTTCGTGAAATGCACTCGTATTCGCGATTTAGCGGTGTTCCTGTATTTCGTAGATCACATAGATATAAATCTGGCTCTTCGCGTTCCTCCGGATCCGGTAAGATCCTCGCGTGGTTCTCGAACAGCCGGGAGAGAGTCGGTGTCGATTCGTGTCGAGGAATTTCTCGACGCCTTACCGACGTACTTACCATGTCTACAGGTCGATTTCTAAAGTGGTGGACAATACGAGATGGTCACGACGAACCAACTGTCCGAATTATAGAGCCGAACTTGTCTAAGTAACTTCTGCGGATCTCCCCCACCAGCGGGCTGGAGGTTGTCCGAGCCGGGGTGCCCTGCCCCGGGTATAACGTCTATCTGACCATATTTAGTGCGAGTCGCCTCAAAATAGCGACCCTTTCGACGTTTCGACTAAAACAGTTCGCCAGGGAGTGTAGAACTCTGACGGTCGTCGTCTCGACGAAGACGACATCCCGTTCTCAGCGCCGGCCGGGATCTCCCCGACCGATCGTGAGTCGATTGATCCAGCCGTTCCAAAGACGAGTCGCACTTGGACCAAAGTATAATCGCCGGGACGATCTTTTCTTTGTACAAAACCTGCGTGACAAACCAAGAAATCGTGTCGCTTTTAATTATATTAACGAATTCATTTTATCTATAATTTATATCGAGAAGAATCGCGGCACGTTTGAAAAAGAAAGATCTCGAGTGTACATCGCTCAAAATATTCCTTACAAATGTAATTTGATAAAAACTAGGACACCCTATTTCTCGTCTCATTTATTTATAATGACGATTTCTCATAAAGCGATCCGCGGTATACCAAACGCATTATTATTCCTGACCGAGCTTTCGATTTGTAGCATGATATCTCAAGCACGTGGATACTAAAAATAGCTGTCCGATATATTCAAGAATGCACATGTGTTCCCGCATATATCGCTCGTTTGCTACACAATGACATAACTCAGAAAAGAAAATTTTCCAGAAAATATTCAAATGTTTTGAATTAAAATTTTGTAACATCGTTTTCAATGTTGCAACACGTTTCTGTAATGTGACTGCAAACATCTGTGCTGGGTGTATAATTTAACAGACTTTATTAAAGAAAACATTTAACATATGTTTAAATAAAATACATTTCTATCATATTTTTATACGATTTATTTCTTTTTTGTAAAAATTTTACAAATAAAATTATTATTATGGACTAATATTGTGTGTGTGTGTGTGTGTGTGTGGGGGGGGGGGGGGGGGGGTTTGTGTATGTATGTGAATTATATTATCCTACTTACTATTACTAAAAGTATTATAAATATATCCGCTAACAACGAGATAGACGCGCTACGACGGACGTTGAAGTCTGTAACAAACATTGATCGTAACATTAATGTTAGAAAATTATTGTTGTTTAATTTATCGTTATATTTTATACTTATTACATAAATTAAATAAAATTACTTTTGTCATCCGGATCGCGCACGCCACACTGTCGATGTCCTAATGTACTTTTTCTTTTTGTTGGTATGTACCCGGGAATGTATAAGCTGGGAGTTTCGAGTTTGCCAATGGATATAAGCTTACTAAAGTCTTGCTCCAATTTATTGGCAATTGGTCCTGAAGACACAAAGTCATGAAATAAAAGTATAATTAATTAAAGGGACACTATCCGAGTGTTCGATACCGATTTGTTTCTCCTTGAAATACTATTTTATTAAGCATCAAATATTGAAATATTTACCTTTGAAATGCAAAAGAAATTGAATGCATGCGCCATTATGTAATATTTTGGTCTTTCTGCCGTCAATAGATAACATCCACTCAGGAATACCCATCACTTTTCTTACATCCTCTAAGAATTGCGCCCTGTAAAAACGAGAAATTTATTCTATTTATAGAATACATTTTTATTTCATTTTTTTTTTACTTTTTTCACGCAAATTCGAAGTCATATAAAACGGACTTGAATGAAATCAAAGCATAAAAACTTAATATGCCTGAGTTGCATTTAATCAAGTCAAATTATCAAATTATATAATATAATACAAAACATTTCCTACAAATAGATAAGAGAGGAACATTAATTAAGAGAGCATACCAAGGCCGAAAAATAGAGTTGTTTTTAGCATGTATAGTTGTTAATAATTTACTTTAAAACTTCAATTCGGTATGAAATTAAAGTATACATTTTAAACACTAGATTTAAAAGAAATCAATCAAAATCTTAATTTTTGGCTGAAATATTAATAAAAAACACAATCTGTTGTAAAACTTTTCTTCACGGTTATTAAAACTATTACTTCATTTCTAGGCACCTAAAACAAATGATTTTGGAGTCATTAAGTCGATCTAAAGTTGAAATTACGATTTTTCAGTAAAAATTGCGTTCTTTCTTTTTTTACTTGCATAAAATAAAAATAGGTCAAAATATATAGGTATATATATATAAAAAAAACACTATTGGACGTTAAAAAGTACCTTTTAAAGGTAATCGATTAAGTAATTTTGAAGAAATCGTGTCAATCAGGTAAAAAAGTGATCCCGAAAAACAACACATTTGAAGTTTTAAGAAGCTTAATTTATACGAAATCAACTCTTTGACTATGAGTAGTTTTATATAAATGTTAAAAAATATCTGCCGGAATCAAAGTTCGATTACAAAAACAAGATCTTAGAATCAGTTAGTATTTAGTTAATACAGGTCGACGCAGATCAAAAGATTCCATCTCAATAATTCGTGGCGTTTCGCCTATCGAGCGGCGTATTCAAGCGACCTGACGTACATACGTTTGATAACTTCGTTATTTTTATCTCAAATCAAAGTAAAACTCTAGAAATATATTCTTCAATAGCTAAATATTCAGATAAAATTAAAAATAATTGATTTTTTTGGGACTCATAATGTTCTCCCTAATGTTCTCTCTTAATAATACGTCATACAATCACGCAGTCTATCTCCCTTCTTATGTTAGACACTATATTGCGTATCATTCATTTGATACACACACGCGCACACAATATTTAATGTTATCTCATAAGATAGATAGCCTATAGCTTACACCACAAATCGCGGTGGTTTCCTGATATTAGCATATTTTACGATATCATTATCGGGTTCAACATTTGCGCAAGCGAATCTGTTGCCGCCAAAATCCTTATCAAAAATGATGATAGATTTGCCCATTGCAGATACCGGCCCACCCAGAGGAAAATTGGAATCTGTAAATATTTGCCGCTTTTCTCCAATATTAATGGATCCTAGACGAGACGATATATCGCCAACGTAACATCTAAGTGGCAAATCTGGACCACATTCTTCTCTATAAAGATCATCCTAAGAAACGATATAATAATTATTTTGACGAACGCATTTTTTTATCTTAACTCTAATTAATGTTTGTTAAAAAGTTCTCTTGAGTAAACTAAAGAATAGACTCAATTAAGAAATGAATAATATTTACGTTTAATGGATCGGCTAGTTGTGTGAAATAAGGATTCCATGTATATCCCGCTGCTACGCATCGAGTGTCCTTCACTTTCACTGCAGCATCTACACCAACAGGATTTACGTATATCGCCCAATTGTGATTTCTAGTCTAAAATTAAACGCCTAATTAATATAATATACGTTAGACACACACATCGCGCGCGCGCGCGGATAAAGTATCAGATTATAATTTTCTTACGATATTACGATCGTGCTTTCCAGGATGTCGTAAATTAACTTCGATTATCGTCTCACTTTGGCTACCATCTTTATAAACAAGCTGCGTCTGCACGTGTACATTTTGTTTCAAAAAATCATACTTGTAAAATTTTTATGTGAAATTTTCAACTGACATATATTACCATTTTTATATAACCGTACACAAAACCTTGTGGATGGTGGAACGACGCTATGGCACGTAACTCACTGGCATCGGCTGGAGAATATCCTCTCTCTATAGTAGAGCACGCCCATCTAAACGCAGAGATGAGCTATCAATACTATACATTTATACAAAATTTGATATGATTTGCATCATATTTTTTTCTCAAACTATAATACTAACTTTTATATTTTTTAAACTATGATAACTTTTATTTGAATTATTTCACATGTTCAAAATTTTTTTCATTTTTAACGTATTTGGAAATCTCATAATCTTTCTGCACTCTGTAAATTTTACTATAAAACGTAATTACCTTAAATTTTTTTCTTTCTTATGAATCACTACACTACGTCCAAGTATGCTTCTTGGGCCAAACAGAGGTAGCGTTGTATCGTTGTATGCTATTATATATCTCTTTTTGTTATCCAAGGTGCCGAATTTTCCGCTCAGATCACCCATCTCGTATTGATCCAGCGTACCTTCCTCTGCTGCTGGTACATCGATCGTATTGATACCTAATGGATTCCAGTGTCCGTAGAGTGATGTTCCCTCGCATGGAAATTCTAAATCGTATTCTACAGACGTCTGTAAATATTGTGCATAGTAATAATTACATTAGTATATGTATGAAATATATAGACCATATCTATATAATATATATAAATAAGTGCATTCTGAACTCAAAAATATGCATTATTATTTAAGGACCTTTTTCAAACAACCCTTGTAGATGTGTGTTTGTGTTTGTGTGTGTGTGTAATATATATATATATATATAATTTTGGATATGTGCAGGACGCATAAAATCTTTATATATACGTGACAATTTATATATAGTTATAAAATTAATATTACCATATGTATGTGATATCCGCTCATTTTTCCATCAAGACCTTCGAGAGATACTTCCACGTTGGTGATATCGTATTCAGTCTGTTGCAGCAACTCCAATTTTCCTCTCAAAGATATTTGTTCACCATTACCGAACCAATCTCTGATGACTGCTTTACGCCGATAAACGCCACCAATACTAAAAATATAATTATACCGTTACTATAAAAAATTTAGCTTAATCTAATTTAATTTACTGTATACATTTATTATGCTATTACATGGAACAGGCTAATCGATCTCCCCTCGCAACTGGACCGTGATCATCATAAATAACTAAGCTTTTGCCGAACAATGCGTGAGGTCCTGATAAAGATAACATCGTATCTGTAAAAAGTTTTCGAGTCAATTTTGAGGCGTTAACCTTTCTACCGGCAATTTCGAGTGTTCCATGTCTCGTTAAGTCACCCAAGCGACACAACGAAGCTTCTGCAGCGAAACATGAGCTATTCGGCTTCGAGTTCACCTGAAGTATTATAGTTCTATGTATGAATAAACAGATTATACAAATAATATAAATATATACTAAACATGCGCTAGAAAATAATGCGAAATAATTAAGAATTAGCTATTTCGAGAAAGAAGATTTTATATATAACTGGATTTTTAGAAAATATACTCTTATACCGACACATTTTGCTACCAAAAAAGAGGCATCTTGCAATTTTTGGAATAAATCATATTTTCTTTACAGATATAACAATTTTATTGGAAATATCGATATTTTTTTATAAACATAACATACATATTACTTGAATAGAGTTTAAAATAAAAACAAAAATAAACGTGCACATATGTATATAGTGTTAAAAAATAAAGTTGATTAGAGTGTCTTCGCAAAAAAGAATAATTAGTTAAAAGAATGCCAAGATTATGTCAAATCGAAGTTAAATTGAAGAAAGTAGAATTTTTTTGCGAAAAGAAAGTTTAGGAAATCAACTTTATTTACTAATATTGTATAAAATATTGTATATTATATTGTTTAAATTATAAATATTATTTCAAAAAGAGTGTATGTTCATAGATAAATATCGATATCAATTTTCAATAAAATATAATTCTATTTGCAAAGAATTATCGTGTTATTCAAAAATTATAAAATGCTTTAAAGGTTTAAACTGTAACTGTAATTGAAGTGTACGTAATTGCTCTGCTTATCTATTAGCGCTTTCAGGAAGCATTTCATAATTTCATAATTTTTAATATTTTAAATGTTTGAATCAGAAAATTTTATTTAATTTTGATTACCATATATGGATTGTAAGGCGATCCAGCGCTCAGACATCGATTTGTCCAGTTGTAAAAATCTTTCCCCGGTGGATTTTCATGTATCATCCATCTAAATGATAAATTGCAAATACCTCCTTTATAGGTACAATAGTAAAATTATTTGTCAATTTTAAAAAGCAATATTTACCTATGGTCCGCAGTATTATTTATTGCATTGCCATCTGCATGAACAAGATGTTCTATTATTATAATAGTGTCCATTTCAGGATCTTCTCTAGGCTGTCGGAAAAGTATTCGACCAACGATGGGATATCTGAATACCACTTCTGCTGTGTACATCGGCGTTTGCCAATCGGTATACGGTGTATAAAGCGTGAATGTGCTACACACCCATGGAATCATACCTGTGTTATCAATCTCATTGTATCTGATAAGGAAATATTTTTTACATTATTTAAATGCGTTATGAAAGAACTCTCGTAATATATATAAAAATTATACTGCGAATTTTTCTAATGTTGCAAATATTATGTTTCTTTTTTAGGAGAGTAGACCTCTCTATAGAAAGATATAAGACCACAACAGAACGTGTATTTGTTTTGTCAAAAAAGTATTTCAAGCATATGTATCTAATTTTGCATAATGCATATATTTGCATATTCTACGTATATTTGTATATTTTGTGCATTTTTTTTAAATTAAATGCGCGCGCGCGAACGCTATTGTACGTAATGTAAATCTTCCCAAAATTCTGTGTAATTTTTATATGGAAATATTAAAAAAAAAAAAAAAAAAAAACAACTAAAATAATTGAAGTAATACATTTTAAATGATTCGTCCTGTTATAATTTCACGATGCGTATTATAATATAATTAATTACTTGTAAAGAACTAAAGATCTGTGAACAATACTGTGGATCCCAGAGAGTGGTAAATATGTATCCCAATAAATTCCACTGAGTTTAGCACTCCCAGGTAGAATATCGTTATGATACGATCCTTCCTTTCGGTCCTGAAGCTTTCCAGATAGATCCCCAATAGCATATTGATCCTGAGTACCAAAACCTATACGATTCAATTACGAAGTAATAAGAATATCATAATTAATTTAAGTCTTTTTCTATTAATTACAATTACCTGCTGGTGGAGTAGTCGCTTCAACGATATTCAAAGGATTGAACAACTTTTTAGTAGTTAAACACGGATCAACAATATTTCCAACATATTTCGCCGGTACTGGTGGTAATTCGTGGATCCTATAAGATGCCACTTTAGTGGCGTACCGTAATCTAGTTTCCAAATCATTTATTGTCGTTAATGAGATATTGATCCACGTTGGGTTGAACGGAGTTTCTTGAATCGCCGTAACTTGGCCTCGGATGCCACGTGAATTAATTACAGCCCTGAACATTTATTAAAAATTATTATTTTAAGAAATCTTGTTTTCTTGTAACGATCACATTGTATATATACATTATAGATTTACATATATTATATATTTTCTGCTAATCTTTCATTAATTTATATAAACTTATTTTTCTCAATCAATATTACGCGACATTTGCACGAAATCAATAGTTTAATGATGAATAATTACGCGCGGCTCTTACTTTGTATATACCGGTTTACGATGATTGATTTTTGCACAGGCTAAAAACGAATCCTCATGCATGGGGTGAAAGATAACTAAGTATAAGTGACGATGTGGACCAAGCAGATCCGCCGGCAGTAAAGACAGTTCCGAATCTCTGTAGAAAGTTTTATACTTGTCTTGCGTATTAATAGCAACCTTTATTTTGCCCAAACGTACGTCAACATCTCCAATAGATTTTCCAACGCCAGAATTATTAGGATCAAATACATTTTGAAGTATATTACAGTTATTTTTATCTAAAAACATGCAAACATTTCAAGTATAACTACAATTAACTATTAAATAATAAATAATTTTAATAGCTTATCTTTTGAAGTCAGTGTGTGTCATCAAAAAAATTATTTGATTAATAAGGATTATAAAAGTAAATGTAAAATTTTACACACACAGTTGCGGATACCTTTGCCAATTTCCAAGATATCGGTAACGTATATTTTCCAATGATGCTCGGTGTAGTTTAGCGACTGTAATTTCTGCTTGTGGATGTGATGTAAATCCGTGTGGATA
The DNA here is from genome assembly GCF_003070985.1 of Temnothorax curvispinosus. NCBI lineage: Eukaryota > Metazoa > Arthropoda > Insecta > Hymenoptera > Formicidae > Temnothorax > Temnothorax curvispinosus. The sequence goes on from NW_020210085.1 coordinate 24,724, forward strand.
ATTGTATTGGTATCATCGCCCATTTGACTACCCAACCATCGAAACAAAACTGTTCCAGCAACAGGACCATAAAAACGCGCCTGGGCGAATTTCTCAATATTCCTTTCAAGAACCTGAACGAAAAGAAAAAAGTTTGCTGTTAATAATATACATATATAAATTATCCTATTATTAATTATTAAAATTCGAAATATTAAAAAAATATAATTTTTAATTAATCGGCTTAGAACAATTTGTATAATACTTTTACGTTATTATTTTTACGTTCGTATTTTCCATTCTTGATTATACGATTCCTTATATATATATACATATATATATATAATATATGTGTACGTAGTAAATTACCGTAATGGAAGCGCATATTGTTCTTGGCGAATAATTATCTTTCAGTACTAAACTCTTCCCCCACAAACCTATTTCTCCGGTTAGAAATAAGTCTGCGACTTCTATCGAACCTGTTTGATTTGTTGGCAATTCAAGAGGTCCAACTTTTTCTGTCAAGTCGATAATACTGTAAATAAAATGAAATATAACAATAAGAAAAATAATAATGATTATTTAATTATTAGATATATTATTATTATATTATATTAATAGTATTATTGTTATATATAATAAATAATTCCAATTTTAAATAAAAATGTTCAAACTTATAAGAATTTAATTGTTAAGAAACCGGTAACGGGATGTTTATTATAAAACTATATATATTTGTGTATTGCATATACATATATATAACCTTTGCCCGACATGTCGTTCGTCGCATCTGCCATCGATAATTGTGTAGTCGACTGGAAATTGAGTGACTGACCACAGCCATTGCTGATCCGGATATTGCAAAGTTGGCTTTAGAGAATATCGTATTCGCACCGAAGATTCTGTGGTTCTTTCGAATCGAATTTCTCCGTGAAGACCGCCAGAAGATATATATGCAGCGAGTCTAAGCGAACTCGCGACGGTTGCTAAAAAACACTTTTTAATTTAATATCATTTTATCAGCCAATGTTCCATCAATGTTTTGCGAAAAGAATTTATTGTTTTCTTTGAACATTTAGAATTTGTAGATGTTTAAGAACCGAGAAAATTATTTTTCAGAATTTTAATTATTTTATATAATGTGTTGCGCTATATAAGAATTAAAAATTCTCCTATAATTGTAAGATCTTAAGGTGTATGTTGAGTTAGCACATCTTGTAAAATTTTTAGAAATAAAGTCTTGTAAAATAATAGAGAATCGGTGTTTTCTTGTGTTTATTTAAGTTTCGTGTTTAAAAATCGCGATGTAATAATTGTTTTTTTTTTTTAAATTATTATTTTGAATATAAATGATTAATAATCTTTTATTTAAAGAGTTTTGTTTTTAGACAGAGCGTTTTTAGGGCTAATACAATTCAAATTTATACAGGGTTTTATCTAAGTATAAGTATACACAAACTTGAAGAGGATATTCCCTGACTTATTTTAAGAAGAAAAAGTCCTATAATATAAACATGTGTCCAGATATTTGTAATCTCAATTTGTAGTAGTATTTAATGGAATGTTACGGAACTCCAAAGACGCGTTCTCACTCACTGCAACAGAGTAACACGAGCCACCGCATCTCTCTCGGCGAACATGGAGGAACGTATAAAGTTCTTTTCTTTCCAACTTTATTAATCGCGACCCGGATAAACCCGAAAATTATTAACATGCGTTGTAATCCATACGGTCGTACAAAATTGTGGCTCGTCGATGAGACGACTGGCTATAGACTGGCTAAAGTAACGGCTTGTACTTTCTTATTTCTTGTGACAGAACTGGTGGGAGTACGGAGCGGAAGAGAACGATGACCTCAATAAAAATGAAAGTATAGCTGTGTGTTTGCTGCACTTAACAGTTTTAAACAAATATTTCTCTTGGCGGGAAATCGAAATTGAAACTTAATTAATTATTCAAATGTTAAATAAGGAGTTATGAGAGCCAACGCAAGATTTTCGTGCTTTCTCTTTTATCTAGGGGTTTGCCTTAAAATTTACAAAATTACGAACATTTCGATACCTACCATTGCCATTGGATCACCTTCAGTGTTAGTCAGCATTCTACGTCATTTACATTTCCCTCGCTGTTATTGTCAGTATTGAGATGTTTTTCGCATTTCAACTTGTATCGTCTATTTTCTTCAAATTAGTGTCGCCAGTTAATTATTATATCTAAAATTACGTGCAATCACGTCGTAGAATTTATAGAGTGTTCTTGATATTAAAAAACTGATTTATATATAGTACGTATTAAACAGTCGTAATTGTATCAAAGAAATAAATATGTAAATAAGATAAATAAACAAAACAAATTAATAAACGGCGATAAGAGTCAGGCGCGATACGTGGTGCGCAAGTAAAGAAATTAATATAGTTACAAAAGTAACGAATTACAGTGTATATAAAATATAGGGGAGACCGGGGCAAACTTAACACTAAGTTTTTTACCAATTTAAATCTATCGCAGAAATTTGCCTTTCTTACTGTAAAGGCGTCTTTATGTGCCAGTATTATTAACGGAATTCGATGACATTCTGAGTTATGGTGTAATTTCTAGCGTGACATAAACGTTTTTGATGGTAAAAAGTAATTTTTCTGATCTCTCAAAAATTTCAACTTTATTATCGAGATTTACGCTTGCGAATCTACCGGTAATAAGTGATTTTGATGGAAATTTCGATGCTCTATACAAATCCAATAATAGTTTTTGCATATTTTCTGACAATTTTATAGTCATTTTTTTGATATACATCGTTTATATTTAATATCTTCTGACAAGCTTGCAAGTTTTACAGTTACGAGCAGATATCACTTTGACTCGGACGTCGTAGACCCACGTACATGCACCTTAAGGGTTAATTAGCATATTTTAATAAGCATATTCTCGCCTTGTATAATAAGTCCGAAAAAATGTTTCATTAATAATTATATATATGAAATATATCCATATATTTTTTTCTCAAATTACCCACTTTTTCTTATTTAATTCTTGATAACTTTTGATAAAAAAAATCTAAATTAAATTCTAAAAGGGTTTTGTAGAGAAAACTTCAGGATTTAACATAAAAAAGTAAAAAAAAAATTTTTTTGTTTCCATGTTCTTTTGTGCACGTGACATGCCCACAAAGTAATAAGAAAATTTCCCATTTTATTGAGCTTATCGTTTTCTGTACATTAAAATTACGATAGGTAATTGTAGAAAGTGAAAAACAGCTACAACCGTTTTCGAAAGTAGAGATTTCAAGCTTTAAAACTTTTTTTTTAGATTTGGTTTCTTAAATGATGTGTAGGGTAACTCCGGTATATACGTCGCGCGGGGTTTTACGCCGCAGATGTAAGAAAAAAATAGAAGGAAAATGAATGTACTTGCTCGCACGTACTCTGTTATGTACCTTTATGCCATATTTATAGTATTATGTTGTAATTTCAGTTCTTTACTGTTAATATTAACGAAACTGTCGTGAGTTGAATCGATTTCTCACCGTAGTAAAAAGCGCGATTTTGTGTTATGACCTATATACGTAAAATGATTAGGGAATGTAAAAGGTTTAATGTGGTTATTTCATGATACACAAGTGTAGAGGAGGATATAGTAAATGATGGAATACAGCAAAATACTATAAGTGCATAGCTCTTGTATTTTTTGTTTAACTTAATATCTTGTGTATCCCTCTTGTTTAGAATATACAGTAAAGTTTAGCATGCGGAATTTATGCCATATAGTACAGACACTTTGTAAAACTCTTTTTATATAGAAACTCGAAAATTCTATTTTGACCATTTTTCCAAAAAATCGCTCTTAGCAGCTTGAAGGCGATGCTGCTGATTACGAATATCATAGTTAAAGTGCGATTTTCTCAATATTTTGTCCGTAATATGGATTTTACGATTCTAGTTAGAAATGTTCGTAAGGTTTCGACCTCGCGCGTTGCTCGATTCGGCCGTCTGTAACCGTAGAAGTAAGAATTGGTAAAGCAGGGCACACACACCTTTCGTAGAACGTAACAGTAAGGTTCCGACCAATCATGTTGCTCGATTCTTACTTCTACGGTTATAGACGGCCGAATTGAGCAACGCGATTGGTCGAAACCCTACTGTTACGTTCTACGAAAAGTGTGTGTGGCCAGCTTAAAGCGGGGAGCACACACTTCTGCAAAACGCATAATGCGTAAGCATAAGAAAACTGATTGGTCTATTTCCTTATGCACATGTGTATGGACCAATCAATTTTCTTATGCTTACGCATTATGCGTTGTGCAGAAGTGTGTGCTCCCCGCTTAAGAATCGAGCAACGCGAAACGCGATTGGTCGAAACGTTGTACAAAAAGTGTGTGTGCCCTGCTTTAGGGCTTAAAACATCTATTGTAGACGGGCACTAAACTTTCTACAAAACTTGAGGATTTGGAAGATTTGGAGGTTATCTTGGGTTTGCTATAGTCTTGAATAGTCGCGAAATGATTTCTGCTTTAGCCTTACATAGAGTTGCAACAACGTTTGTTGCTAACAAAATCAGCAAATCGTATTTTCATACTATAAGTAAAAGTTCCTCCGACAACTCTGTAGAAATTAATGTAGCAGTGGAAGATGATATGGTAAGAGAACGCGCATTCTGAAATGTATTGACAGTACTGAAAATCTTTAACATATGTATAATATAACATTAACTACAGATTTTTAGTACTCATTACTCAGTATATTTTGAAACAATGCGAACCATAAATCAAAGTAAATCATTATTTTGTGTATTTATAAATAGGGTACGTATGAAGGAAAGAGGCTTCTCCGCCGATTTGGCTGAAACTTGACACGTTTGTGTATTTTGGTGCGTAAAACATGCATCTATAAGTTAAACGTGTCGTTCTCAATTAGGAAAAAAGTTATTAAGTACTAAAGTTGACAGTTGCGTGGTGTTGGGATGTCGGTCATTTATTATACTTTGTATATATAGACTTTCCACTCAAGCAACTGTCAACTTTAGTACTTAATAACTTTTTTCCTACGTGAGAGCGACACGTTTAACTTGTAGATTCATGTTTTACGCACCAAAATACACAAAACTGTCAAGTTTCAGCCAAATTGGGGAGGAAGCCTCTCGCCTTCATAATTACCATAAATAGAAATAGGTATATTTCTGTGCAAAACTTTATTGCATGCGTCATAATATTTTATTTTCGTTTGTTTTGGATGTTTTTATGTGATATGATATATTTACATGTTTTCTTTTTTATATTTGCAGCCTATTAAAATTGAAAATCCCTATGTAAAAGAAAAACGGGAATGTATTCTGTGTAGATTGGGCATTGAACCAGATTACAAGAATGTAAGATTACTTTCACAGTTTCAAAGTCGATACACAGGCAGGATATATGGAAGACACATAACAGGGTTATGCAAACACAAACAGATGAGACTAGAACAAGAAATTGCAAAAGCTCAAAGTGCAGGTATATATACGCATACAGGGTGTTTAAAAAAAAGTGTCCTCTATTTTGAAAGTACTCATCAAAGTAAAAGAAGAAAACGTCCAGTAAACATGGATCCTAAATAAAATACCTGTTGAGATATAAACCAATCTTTATTGTAAATAGGACTATATTCTATGTGGTTTCCATTCATTGTCACATATTTTAAATAGAAAAATATACATTTATACAATGTTTGTACGTCGTCGATGGGTGTTGAATACATCAAGGTCTTTAAATGATAAACATTGCTCTTTTCTTACATATATTGATTGTTATTTCTGCAGTGTAGTAAGGTTTCGATACCAGACACGGACTAAAGCCTGTATCAGCGTGGGATTGAGATTGGATTGAACGTTGACCACGCAGAGCAAAGTTCATTAAACTTAACTTTTTTTTATTCTGATTGATTAAATTTTAATTCAATCTCACGCCCACGCCGTAGTCTGATACGGGCTTAACGGTCATTGTCTGTTATCGGCGACGTACAAACATTGTAGTTTGTATTTTTTATTTAAAATATGTGAAAATGAATGGGAACCACATACAACGTATGTCAAGATCAAAGTCATCGGCGTGGTGTTCTCTAAAGTAAATACGTACCGTGGGAAGTATTGCAGTGGTTCAAGTCACAAAAAAAAGTTTATATCAATACGTGTTGTTTGACCTTGTTCCCACGGTACGTATAGTCATGTTTCTACTCCAGTAATGTGCAGTTGCTTAACGTTATGGGAAGTGCTCGAAATAGCCACCTTCGACCTGAATGCAAACCTGCAGTAGTGTAGTGTTTTAAAATGATCCTGTACCTCGTGGGCGTTCAAGTACTTAATCACTGGAATGTTTTTTTGTCTGGAAGATGTCTTTTACGGAAATGATCCGCATACACAGACGTCTTGCTTAAAAGCTGAATTACAATCGGCAAGTCCATACATCAAATGCATGTTTGCGTTTTCCTGATTTGAATATTTATTCAATCTTCTAATGCACAGTAAATTAGTGACGTTTCAACACGGTGTGAAATCAAGAAGGTCAGGAAATATCCAGGAGATATTGAGAATTATTTACAAATACAGACTGAATGTGTGGCCATTTCGAGCACCTCCTATAATGTTAAGTAGCTGGACATTAAGGATGTTCTGGAGAGTTAGACAAAATTTACAATAACATAAAAAACCGCCGATCAAATCCGAGAGGTTGATGATCAAACCCAGGTCGATTTGGCATGGAATGCCCCACATATTATATCTACATATATTTTTTAAATTCAGGAAACATGGAAAACAGATTCGTCAAGATATAACTATACACATTTGTTTTTATATTTCAGGTTTAATGGGTTACTGGACGAAAGAACAGGAATATGTTAAAGATCCAAAACTGTTTGATCCAAATCATCCATTTAGGCCACACAAATATTAAACGAGTATAATAGCTGTATATGTGCATATATACTTATGTTTATATATAAACACTCGACAAATGAGATATGATTATAATTGCATTAGCATCAACAAATTCCCCTGTTCAAGTAAAAACTGTTATATATTTACGCTAAATGAAATCCATATATGTCCAACAGATGCGTAATTATTTATAACAAACACGATTATAACAATTTTCGATTATAACAAACACGTTTTGCAATACTAGTTAAAAGTAGTATTGCAAGACGTGAACTGAATATTGAAATAATTTTGCTAATTGAATATCAAAATAATTCTATAGAACATTATAGTATATGTAAATCTTGTAATACAGTAATTATATGTAAATATCAAAATTTTTTTTATTTTACATTTTATTTTTGCGACTAAATTTTTAACAAGAAAAGTAGCCTTTTCCGTTTTAAGAACTGTAACGTGGACTTCATATTAATGACGAAAATGGATGAAGATTATAGATTTTCTACATATTAGAAAATGAAACTTTTGATTCTCCTATACGCTTGCTTGACAGAAGACTCTATTATCGAAGTAAAAGAAAATAGAAAACAAAAACAATCGAAGCGAGTGCGCTATTTTCTTAACTTGAGTTTAAATTAACATTTTGTACCTTTTTTTATATCTATTTTAATATGAAATGCTTGGCTAGATAGTGCATGAATATCGTATTGTGTAGATTAAAATCAGTATATATAGTTATATACATTTAATAATCAATTTAAATGTCAGAAAAGAAGTTAATTATCATGAAATGTGTATTTAGGAAGTTTCAATCTTGATGAAAGAAAAATGTTCTTACAGATTCTAACCAGCACCATGTCACAGAAAATAAAGCGCTTTGAACTATGCCCTATATATGGTACAATAAGATCATTATATATTACAAAACAGATTTCATTAACGTTCAATGTTTAAAACTATTGATGTGAAAATATAGTGTTTTATTTATAATAAATTCTTATCTTTCTGTTTTTTAGTTACACACACACAATATATTTACATTTTGTATACATTTGTATTGTTTTATATTACATATATTTATTTATATATTTTATGAAATAGATTTCCTATAAATTTTTAGAAAATTTCATAGTCGATTATCGAGTGATTAAAATGAACGTTTTTTTTATTAGTTCGAAGGTATCGAACAGTCTACGGAACCGTAATAATCGCGCATGCGCAAGAAACTGGGTCCCTTCCCTGGCGGCCGGCGGCCCCTGCGTGCTGCGTGGCCTGCGTGCGCTCTTGCCTTGACGTCAATGGACGTCAAGAATAGTTGAGAATAGTGTGTACATACGGTACATACGTGTTGATACTTTGGTCAGTTTGCTTACATATTACGAATCAAACGGATTTTATTTGTACCGTACGTGAATAAGAAATAATGGATGTTGATGAGGATTATGACACCGAGCAAAGCGATTACGGCGATTTACCCATAGTAGGTATGTTTTTGGGATCGAGTTACTTCACGCGGTGTACTATAAAATATATGTTACACGCAAAAAATATATATATATATCTAATTTGCAATTCCAAATATGTAAACGTTTGTTTGCAATTTCAAACGTGTGAACGCTAGCGAGTACGTGGATCAACTGTATTGACAGTTAAATCCTTGTCTGCGGTAACTTGTTTATAGCATAACCTACGACGTATAGGTACAAAAATGACGCTGACGCACTTGTGCCTCAGACTGTTCAAATGTCCAATGTTGAAGTTATAAACTGCTTTGCAGAGTCCCCGCGGACCCCGCGTAGCGGCCTGGAGATTGATGAAGATCACGAAAACTGGTCAGATGTAAGCACAGTTGAGCTAGGTATATTCTCTGATATTTTTTTATATCTTAATAGACCTCGGTCTCTGCAAACTGCGAACTTGTAATGAGTGCTTTAAAATACGATGACGCATCTAGTTGGAACAATAGGCATCGAAAAGACGTTGAATCAAAATAGTATTTTTAGTACGTATCGCACCCTGAGAAGAATGTCAACTCAAAAATTTACAATTTTTAGGAGCGAGAAAAAACATTTCAGGCATACTTTTTAAGGGCTTGATTCAAAATAAAAAATTTTTTAGTTGTGACAGCATTCCTCTCGGAGTGCGATATGTAGTGCTGTAAACACTCAAGTACTAAATAATGGTTGATTTAAGTTTTCTTCACAATTATATCTTTCATAACTCTAGTGATGAACCATATCTATATGCGAAAAGAACAAAATTATATATGTTCTAAAATTTCAAGTAAAAGTTTTAGCAATAAGACACTATGTATCATTTTCACGTGTATTTTATTCGAGCTTTATTCGTTCTATTTACTTGCTTTACATATATATGTATGTTAACACATTGCGGACCAGACATTTTATTGCTAATTATACTCATTGTCAGTAGCCAGCTAATTTTTTTACGTCAAATATTTTTAAATTACTTATGGTTCGTTCGTAGTAAAAAATCACTGTTATGTTAAAAATATTTAATTTCAACAAATATTTTAAAATATAACATATATATTTTCAAAATACATTGGTAGAAAGGAAACAAATCACTGTTGTCACTTGTTACTGAATAATAACTGTTCTTGATTAATAAACAAAAAAATATGAGTATCTCTTCGTCCATCCGCAATGTGTTAACTTCATCAGTAAACATGTTAGAAGACAATACATTGGTATTTTTACCAGCAAATGTAGCTATGCACTCATTACTTGTAATTTAGCAAAGGCGTATATAGCATGGATAAGCGACATTAAATTCAAAATACCACTTTAGTTTGTTACAATTAATATGTTGCAATAAATTAAAGCCATATTTTGTTAAACAATATAATAAATATTTGTATATCTTTGAAAATTTTTTGTCTAGTTTTATGATAAGTATTTACATATTAAATATTATATTTTCAAAGATCATATTATAACTTATATCTTTAATCCCCTTTATTTTAATTAAATAAAAAAATGATGTGCCTGTGGTTCAATCAATAAACTATTTATTAACAAGATATAATTTGTAAAAGAATTTATATCAATTAGTTTTATTACAATGTTTTATTAAGTACGTACACAAGTAATAGTAAATAGTGTGCTTTTATAGTATACATATATATATATATATATATATATATATATATATAAAAGAAATAATTTAATATAACGTCAAATGTATAATGAATTATAATCTATATATAGATTTGTCGAGTAATAGAATAGAGTCCAATATGGAAGACGTTCCAGTGCCCTCAGAGAATACATTCGATGTGACGTTACCAGCGACACATTCTGTAAGTATAAGGTATTTTAAAGATAACACAGTGTAATATTAGTTATGTTAATGTGTAACATAAGTTAGGATTCTTTAAAATAATTAAATATATTCTGTGCAGTATTTAGGACAAAATTTGGAGGAATTAAGGGGACGGACTATATTGGATGATGGCATTTATATGAATCTACCACTATTGGTAAAACAGTCTGTTTTATTCCCTGGACAAACGTTACCCATGACAGTTTTTGGCACACAGACCATAGAGATGTTGCAAAATTGTATACAAAACGATCGTACTTTCGGTGTCGTGTGTTACGGTTATCCCGAGATGGAGCGAATAGGAACGACCGCTGAAATTTACGAGTACACGGATGGAGGTATATTATTGGATCATGGACGACGAGAGTTTCGTCTGAAGGCTAAAGGCAGGCAACGCTTTAAGATATTGCGTATTATTACACAGGTTAGTTTTTATACGAAATATGTATACAAATTATATTCACAACAATTATTAGATTGTATGGGTTTATTCGAAAAGTTTGAAGCGGCTTTAAATAGACTACAGTTAAATGTACTGGGTCATGTAAAAACTATTAAAAAAGATATAACATATATACGTGGTCTGAAAGACAACATTTTTAAGTATATTTTTAATAAAAACTACTGGCCAGACTTGTGGAATTTTAACTGCATTTTTGTATGTAACTTTGTATTATATATATGAAAGAATGTGTATTTTCATCACTTGACGCTTCTATCTGAAATCTGTAAAAATACCGGATAAGCCGGATAAAAAGATGTTTATGAAGACGATAGCAAAGTTGAGTTAATCAAAAATTGATCGAAATGCATAAATGTATAGGTACGTATGTATATCTATATATATATATATATATATATATATAACTTCTGTAGAAGTTGTCACTTTCGAAACAACCCAATTATATATAAGAATACATTATTAAATGTGCTACAATTTAATAACTGGTATTTTGGTATTTTTCAGCATAGAATATTATACATATATAAGATTTAATTTTGGATAGTATTATTTTAGTTATTTAAGTAATTAAATAATTATTAATTATTAAGTAATTTGATATTACTTATAATCAGGACAACAATAAAATTTCGGCCAATGTTAAAGTATTACCAGAGATAACACTTGAACCACCGTTTTTGGACCAACGCTTAGCCTCATTAGATCACTTGAGAATCTCTGTCGATTCTGAGGAAGATATGAAAAAGCAAGAAAGAGTAGAAAACTTGGATGCTGCGGTAACTGCTTGGCCAGCTTGGGTCTATAGACAGTACGACCCTGTAAGGCTCTCCTTTAGAATACGTCAGCATTTGCAATTTCTTGAAACTAGTAAGTATTGTGATTGTATAAACAAAATTTATATTATTTTATCATTTATTATAATTTTTTAAATACAATTTATATTTTAGGGGGCGGTAGTGTACCTAAAGATCCCATAGATTTGTCTTTCTGGGTTGCACAAAATATTCTAATGGATCACAATGAAAGACTCACGTTATTAACTTATGATTGTGCTATTTCTCGATTGCAAAGAGAAATAAAATATCTCGTAGAAGTACGTATAAAATAGTACTATACTAGACTCCGTCCAACGAGAGATCATGGTTGGATCAGACGAAAACTCGTCCGTTTCGCACAGGGGTCTCCGTTCACAGAATGTCTACGTATACGGTACACCACGCTCTAGACTTACCCTCACTTTGCTCGCCTATGCGCACAACCAACCATGATCTCTCGTTGTGGACGGAGTATATATATATTTATTTGGCTGCAGTTTTTGGTATACCGCCTGTAATATTAATATCTGTTATTTGAAGGACAAGATATATGTATGTGTTAATTGCGAATCCTTCATTGGGAGACAGTCGCACATGTTCCCGATGAATAAAGAAGGCCCGCAGGGTACTTACGTCAATCCTGGTGGTGTTATACATGAAACTATTACTTTTTATCATGTTCAAGGTGTTGTACTTAATAATTCGGATCCTTCAATCGAGTACAGCTGGTTTCCAGGGTAAAATCCAATATTCTAGCATGTCAAAATTCATGCGTGAGTTTTATTCTATTCCACCTCTAATACATGGGTTATTATTTTAGATATGCTTGGACAATAGCTATTTGTAAAGGCTGTCGTCATCATGTCGGTTGGAAATTCACAGCGGTGGAAAGTAATTTAAGGCCCAAAGAGTTTTGGGGTCTAACACGTAGAAGTTTGAAAAATAAAGATTTAAAAATTAAGAAGAAGAAATAAAAAGAGGATCAAAATATCGATATATATATATATATATATATTAGACATCATAAATGTCTCGGTAATTTTTGGAGATTTTTCGAAGCAATGCAAGTCATGTTGATATATTACGATCGGTATATCATTTTGAAAAGGAGATTGAAGAAATAATCAATAATTTGCACCCTAAAAGATTATATTTTATAAACGCTATGATAAATAAGACTTTCTTAAGGTATGAGATATAACGTGAAGTATTAACCACATTTGTTCAGTTGAAGCTTTTATATACTTCGAAATTGAATAACTCTTCAGTTCTCAGTATATTTTAATGGCATATTCGCAGATCAGATCAAAGTGTCTCAATTGTATGCACATTTTCATTTAGATATGGTAAAGTAGTAAATGTAAAATGGTAAAAAAACAAAAGATACCATACGAATAGGCAGGCTAAAAGTGCTAAGAATGTAAAGATAATAGGAGATATAACTGTATTTTTAAAAATTATAAATCATATTTCGATGTAACGCATTTTTTTCCCTTAGAAACGTATTTAATATATTAATACGAAAAAAAAGAAACATTTATGATGCTTAATGTACGAATTGTGCATGAGTTTTGTTGTATTCGTAATTTAACCAGCTAGCGCTTGGACAATAGTGATTTGTAAAAGATACCTTGTATACGTGAAGAATAGTTGTTATATTAATTACAATAATAAGTTATAATAGAAAAAATTTGAAATAGATTCTATGAATGCTACTGTAAATTGATCATTTAATTCTGCTATTAATTAAACTTTGTGTGAAATCTTTTTCTTTGAAGGTGTTATTGTAAATTACGTAAAAGTTATATTAAGAAATATACAATATTCTTTTATACGATGTTACTCAATGCTTTGTAAAAAAGTGGTTGGTACTTGTTAAACAAATTTTTAGCTTTTATTTAATATTTATAAATTCTTCACTCATTTTATCACAATTTGTAATTATGAGGTCTTGTGTCCACGATGCGAGAAATTGGTCCGAGTCCTCGATCCGAGAAAAAGTACTAAAACTCGAATCGTGATAAGTATAAAGACCCGGGCATATAGAAAAACTAAGCAGTAAGCAAATCAGCCAATCATAATCAAGACATAACGTAAGAGGTTTACAATCTTGCCACCACACCACAGTATAACCAGAGTACATATCAAAATGGTCCGCGTCATAATAGAAAAGGATGGAGCGCATGTGCGGCCAATCTCTGTCTCTTTTCAACCAATATTACAGTGTTAAATAGAAAGAGATAGATATTGGCCGCACATGGCGCACATGCGCTCTATCCTGTTCTAAGTATGACGCGCGGACCGCGGACCGATTTTCACGTGGTGCATACATATGCGCAGTCCAGTAGTATGTAGTATATGTCGATGGTCTGCAATGGCCTGGATAAACCTTTACATACCAACGAATGTGTTAATTGTAATACTTTGCTCTAATAAGGACTGAAATTTAGAATAACACAAAAAAAGAAATATCGTTTAAGTGACAGCGAATCGATGAAGACAAAGGAATTTAGATAAAGGAGCGATGCTTGGTTTTATAAAATTATTATTGCTCGTGCTTATTAGCACAGTGATAACGCTATTTTTTTCTTATCTTCATTTGGTATTTATATTAGACATGTATTTTCAATGGTTCTTCAACGATGTTCAAGATATGCAGCAATATGATTATATTATCGGTAAACTACATTTATATACTAATTCAGTTAAACAGAATAAAATGATACAACACAAGCAAATAAGAAAAAATAGATATTTTGTATACGTTGAAATACTCTTAAATCAGAAATTTTAATTTATTAAAAAATTACTTCATCTACCTATATTTTTTCCTTATTTTGATCAAACAAAAATTGCTTTAATTTGAACAAACGTGTCTTTCTATTTTAACTATTTTGCTCCAAAAGCAATGTTATTATTATTATTATTATTATTTCTTTTTGTATTTGTTGACTTCCAGTTGGTGCTGGTAGTGCTGGCTCGATTCTGGCAACGCATTTAGTGGAGGATAAACATAGCGTATTGTTGTTAGAAGCGGGTGGCACCGCTCCATCCTTTCTTGACATACCACTCTTGGGACCATTGATTCAAAACACTGTTTACGATTGGCAATACGTCACCGTTTCCCAAGAGTATGCATGTAAAGGCTTAATCAACAATGTAAATATATATACTTGTATGCTTACAAAAAAATTCCAATATACACATTATCATAAAAAATTGTTTCCTAGCAAAGCAGATGGCCTAGAGGTAAAATTCTCGGAGGCTCAAGCCATCTAAATTATATGGCTTATGTATTGGGACATCAGCTGGACTATGAAAAATGGTTTCCAGATTTTGCTGGTATACACAAGATCCATGTTACTAATTTATATAAAATAAATCTAGGAGGTTTATTTAAACTGTGCTTTAATTTTTTTATCTGTACGAATATCTTAGAATCAGTTGCGAAAAATGACGAATCAATCAGTATCAGCGAATTAAGATGGAACACTGATTTTGCTGATATAATTTTAGAGGCAATAAAGGAACTGAATCATAATGTGAGCAACATAAACTTACAATTGGACACAGGTATCTAATTTTTTCATAAAATTTTAATTGCTCATATAATTGTGTATCTATAATAATATTCATTGTCTAGGTTTTATGAAAGCTCAATTGACAATGGAGAATGGCAGAAGATGGAGTTCGGACAAGATACTGTATAAAAAACCTAATCCTGCTCTGACTGTAATTACTCACGCACGCGCCACTAAGGTAAGTTCGTCCGGATAACTTTTTAACATGTATAACAAATATAAGGCAGTATTTTACTTTATAACCATATGTTGAAGATATTAGTGAACTTGGATAAAGCTGAGGGAATTGAATTTGTTAGATTCGGTAGTAAATATACGGCAATAGGGAAAAAAGGAATTATTTCAAGTGCTGGTGTAATCGAGAGTCCAAAATTGTTAATGTTGTCTGGAATTGGACCAAAGAAGCACTTGGAGAAATTCGGTGTAAGTAATCTTTGATTATTAATTCTAAATCTAGGCCTATTTGTTTTCAGTTACGACCCACCACTTAACGTAAACCTAGATATATTTTGTTACAAAGAGAACTTTGAAAAGACGTATTATATATGTATTATAAATGTCAGTTACATGTCGTATGATTTGTAATATATATATATATATATATATTTAAAGGATCAAAGAAGGATGAAAAAAGTCCATAAACATATGTCCGAAATTGTCTTGTTTACAAGTTACACGCATTTTTGTCTTTTGTCCATACATAAGGTGCAGTCTGCCAATTCACGATTTGTGAAGATGAATACATTAATTTTGTTCTTTTAATCAAATAACTATTATTGTGTTATTTAGATCAGCGTGATCAATGATCTGCCAGTTGGTCAAACCTTGATGGATCATATATTAACCGGTCTGGACTTGATTGTAGTTAACGCGAATCTTGGATTGAATCTTTCTGATATCTTTAATCCTATGTCAGCCCTCAATTATTTTTTCTTTGGGAAAGGTAAAATAATACATTAATACAATCGTATCAAAGCTATGCATGCAAATGCACTTGCCATACTTGCTTCAAGAGCAACATTAATTTTTTTATTTTTATTTTTTTTTTTATTATGGAGCAACTAATAGATATAGCGGGTAAAGTGGTATGATTATAAAAAAATGTTCGATAACCGCATCTATATCGTCATTCTTAATGTGTTATAAGAACAATTTATTAATTTATTTATAAGGACCATGGACATCATCGGGAGTAGAAGTATTAGGGATATTTCATAGTCCTTTACATGCAAATAAGTCCGCAGTACCCCCAGATTTGCAGTTAATGGTACTACCTTTTGGAGCATCAAAAGACAATGGTCTTATTTCCAAAAAAGCAATGGGAATTTCTGATGAGGTAGAAACTATATAGCTGAAGGAAAATAAACATAATATGAATTATAAATTAAAGTTAAAAAGAGTACGCGCGCATTTTTTTTAAGGGGAGAAGTTTTTAATTCATCAAATGTTTTCTTCTAGGTTTATAACAAATATTTTGCTCCGCTTTCAGACCAAAATACAGTAACGATTGCACCTGTCTTATTACATCCTAAAAGCACTGGGGAATTACGATTGCAAAGCAGCGATCCCTTTCACGATCTGCTAATTGATCCAAAATATTTATCACATGAGGATGATATTGACACTCTCATAGAAGGTAATTAAAACGCTGATGGTACACTAAACATTTACACAAATGTAACATTTTACGTAATAGTATGAATGTTTAGGCCTGTATTTTATAAAGAAACTCTTGAACACGAGCGTATTGAGAGCTCATGGTGCATCTCTCAATAGAAAGTCTTTCCCTGGTTGCGAGGATCATATATTTGACACCAGGACGTATTGGAAATGTTATATACAGCATTTAACACTGACCTCTTACCATCCAGTTGGTACATGTCGCATTGGCGACGTTGTTGATATGTCATTTAAGTAATTATGAAATTATAGCTTAAAAAAAAGCAAAATATTAACATGAATTGAATGCAAAGAAGAGATACACAATAAAAATGCATGCTTTCATAAATGAAGGCTGATAAAGCAAACAAGGATACTTTGATATTTTTAATTGGAAAATTTTAATCTTTATATCTTAGATTATTATTTTAAAAAATCTATAGAGAACATTTTAGAATCAAAAGTTATCGAGAAGTCGTAGTATAGAATATCGTAGTATAGAAAAGTTATAAGAAAATTAGTATAAAATTCTTAGCAAAGTGATGCAATTAATAAGGTGATAGATTGTCTAAAACAAAAATTTTAAAAAATTTTTTGTTCTTTTAATTTACTTTCTAATTTTTTATTTTATTGTATTTTTATTATGCAGTTTGCATTCAGCTCATACTAATTCTCCAATCTTTAAATTGTTTTATATAATTAAAAGTTGTGTTTTATATGTATATATGTGTGTGTGTGTGTGTGTGTATGCTACTTTTATATTCATTACAGAGTTAACAATATGAGAAATTTGTATGTCGTGGACGCATCAGTTCTTCCATCGCTACCAAGCGGAAATATCAACGCACCTGTGATTGCATTGGCGCAAAAGGCTGCCCGTATTTTTAAAAATAAAAAAGAAGAAAGAAGAAACATACAAAAACAGCTTAAGTCGTATAATGTTTGTTATGTATTTAATGTTTGTAGTAATATGTGAAATATCACGTGTAAATATGTCAATAAAACTTACAACTTACAACTAATTTGAATAGTATTATTATATTCTAATATACATATGAAAATTGATCGTCATCGATCTAATGATGGATTCATTCATCAATATAAGAATCTTTTTTCACGTCGTCTTAAACAGTTCCTGAGATATTGACTTGTTATTACTTTCTTTTCGAACAAATTAATATATAATATACATATATTGGATATAAATATATATATATATATATATATAATATAAAATGTGAACATTATAACCGTTGCTAACAAAATAATATCGAGATACATATTTATTACATATTTATAAAATGGAACTATAGTTAAATCTGTTCATTCCCTGTGTAATTTAAAAATCGACTGAAAGTCTAATTTTAGCAACTACGCGCCAAATACGTATTATCAATAAGTCCTTCTTTTTCTATTATCATTATATCGAAAGTCATTAAAACGATAATTATTATCTCTATTGTAATATAACCTTTCATCTCTGTGATGATCATTATGATTTTGTTCTCTGCTTCTTCCCCAGTCTTTCTCCCTTGTTCTATCTCTGTTTCTCTCTCGATTTCTGTCTCTCTCTTGATTTCTATCTCTGTCTCTCTCCTGTTTCCTATCTCTGTTCCTTTGATAAGGATGATTTCTTCTAATTCTATCATCATTGCCAGACGTTGTGTCTAACTGCCTTGAATATGTTAGACCGTCCTGTGAAATATTCATACCAAACATGGCGTTACTCTGTGATGGATACGTTCCTAAGATCATTTGTTGGCCCAGCTCCAACATATGATTCATATTGCGAACAGGATTCAATGATTGTTCTGCTTGTTGCGACTCTGTGTTATTCCTCAGTTTCATATTAAGAGTACGATTATACAGTGTGGTACCGTCAAACAGATGCAAAGCATACTCCACGGAACGTGTGTGTTTGTATGTGATAAATCCATACGTTCTCTGCTTACCATCGCGATCTTTAGGAATAGTTATTTTTTGTACAGGACCTCCCTACAAATACAAAAATATTTACATTAACTATTACATGTACTTGCTCGATAGTTTTATATTTTCAAAAACAGCAAATCTTTTCAATTTTACAAGCTTGTGTTTATAATTTTATACACTTATAATATGTATGAAATATGATCCTCTTTCTCTCTCTTTTCTTCCATATACAACACGTATGGATATGTGTAAATGAATAATTATCCATTTATATGTAAAAAAAATACATGATACACGCTAGATATTTTTGAAAGTTCTAGTATTTGTGCTTTTTTATGCAATGTGCAGTAGATTGGTATTACGTGTGTCTGTATTAATCTTATATCTTGCTGACAGTTTCGCAAACATAATACAAGTACCTCATAGATACATAGATAGAAAGGACGTTGAACAGAATCTACAGATGTCTGATTTTTGCCCTCGAGCACTGCAAAATTTTGCTACATTTCTTGCAGATATTTTTTGCTAATAACATTGCATGCTTTGGTAAAATCTGCATTAGCGTAGTAACACTTTTATTTATAAAATTTGCAGTAAAAATCAAAATATCTGTCTTTGATAAACTTGTTGTACATATATAAACATATATAAAAGTTTACGTATGTAAAAGACCAGGTGCTCTTGTAAATATCTATATTATTATTACTTCTATATTATTATTATTATTATCATATACTAAGGCCCGTATTCTGAACGTTCAACGCATTTTTATCGATAAATGCGCGTCCAGAATATGGGCCTACCTGCTGAATATATTACGTGTACTAACTTGTAGAAATAACTCGTAGAGAATATCCTCTGTGACTTTTTCACTTAGATTCCCGCAATAAAGTGTGCGTGCATCCTCGTCCATCATTAGCAAACGTTTGTTTTCTATTTCTTTGTTTTTATTACGAATCTTCTTTTTATAAAAAAGTCAGTATTACTTTATTTTCACTCTTTCTCTTTTCTTTCTATTTCTATAGAACGTCCTAAAAATTATGGTTGCGGATGATATTTCACCATCGATCTATAACAACAATAATGGAGTACGTTGGAGGAGTATATATATGTATGTATACATATGCGACGCAAGCATAAACGTAAAATATATAGATAGAATCCTAGATAATGGCCACTGGACAGTATAAAGGTGAGTTTTCATGGGCAGTGAAATATGCAGCAGCAAGCAAGAAGCAGTTTAGTAATTATTTAAGGCCATTGCACGTGACAAAGTTTTAGCCATAATCGTAAAGGCCTTCACATACGAATCGACGGAAGACGTAAAACGTAAATCGTAAGGAAATCCACCAATCAGAGTCGACTATTCCCCTCTTCTTCCCTCTTGAAGAGAGGAATAGTCGACTCTGATTGGTGGATTTCCTTACGATTTACGTCTTACGTTTTCCGTCGATTCGTGTGTGAAGGCCTTTAGCTTGTATCAGATTGACGTGAAATTTAATTAATTAATTTCTGCGTGCCGCGTGCCAATTACTGTAGCCAAAAAAGTTAAAAATTCGCCAGCTCTCTTTTGACAAGCGCAACGTGGAAAGCAACTGCTAGTTGAAAAGTGTTATTTTCACGTCGCGCTTGTCACGTGCGGTTGTCAAAAGAGAGTTGGCAAACTTTTAATTTTTTTGGCGACAATAACATGGCACGCGGCACGCAGAATTAACACTTTTCAATTAGCAGTTGCCAATTGCCATCGTTTGCGACATATTGGCCGCGTTCAGCAGACACAACTGTTGAGTGTCGTTTTATCAACACGCTACGTTGAAGAGCCAATCACGTTCGATTGCTACTGAGCGGTTTGTTCTGCTGAATGCGCCCATTGGCCGCATTCAGGAAACACATCTGTTGAGTGAGCGGTCAGTGATTCTTTAATATGATTGGTTCTTACCTTTGGTTCTACTCCGGATATAAATGTAAGAACCAATCATAAGGAGCGCTCACTCAACAGTTGTGTTTCCTGAACGCGGCCATTGTAGAACCAGCAACCCGTGCAGGAGCCATCACAGAAGATTTCTATCTGCAATACTATGGCTCTATGCCCGTCATTGGACTAGTTTCAAGCTTGCGAGACTTCGCTGCGTCGCTGTGCGTCGCTGCGGGCTGCGGTAGCCTCTGTCACTCTTCCGCGGGTTTCCGAGTGACGAGGGTAATCTTACATAGCAGGTGCCGTATTCGAAATCTACTTACATGTACTGACGAAAAAAAAAAAAGAATCCTCGCTCGCGTTTTATTCCAAATAGTTGACGTGAACAGAATGCTTTTGCCCCAGGTGTAAACGCGAGCAGCGGGAACGCCACAATGTTGTCCTGGATGCAGGAAGCAGCGAAAATGAATCCATTCTCGTCGCCGTTCACGACGGCCAAATGTCAGGCGCTGGAGAACGGTGCTCGGCCGCTCGTGCCAAATCGCAACATCGCCGCCGCCTCCGTCGAGGAGGGTGGTCAGTAACGCATGCCAAATCCGTATCTGCGTTTATCGTGAGTAAGACGAGCGATCGAACGACTCTTCCCGTTCGAGAGGTTATACAGCTTGCGCCTGATTTTACAACGTTACAATCCTACGAGGGATGATCTTGCGCCTTCTTATGGGATTAATTATTGACGTCCCAGGTCCCAGGGATTTTCCATCTTCATCTTTTGTACGAGACACGTCGTTTATATGTGATGAGATCCACACGCCATTTTTTTCTTATAATCTGACAGTCGCGTTACATAACCCGAAATGTGATTCAATGTGATTGAACGTCATACGAAATGTGAACAAAATGAACAAATGTCGTTCGTTCCATCGTGATTCGTGAAACTAGGGTTTGCAGGCCGCTCGATCGCTCGATCGCTCGATGCTCTCGATTTTCTCGAGGGCTTTAAATTTAAATAATACGGAGGCGATGCGATTTCGATCGGAATACCGATTAATTCAACCAGTAGACGTCAGATAAAATTGTACGTCGTCCTATCTAAATACTTTAGAATACTAGTATTCTATCCATTTTAACAATATAATATTGCTAAATTAACCATTGGTTAAGTTAATCGATATTCGATTGAGATTGCTCTTAAGGAATAGAGAGAAGTATATACGATTCATCATACCGCGAATTCTCGCGGTCGAGATTATAGCACGTTAATTATATAACTGCAAAACTTCTCAAGTTCGAAATCAAACTGACGTTTGATCATCGAGCATGTCACGTGCGTGCGTCGTGTCTGTATGTATGTATGTGTGCAAAGTGTATGTATGTACATATTGAATTCCTACGTTAAAAAATTAAATTTATAAATTGCATAATCTTCGAAGGACAGATCTAAACGCTTCGCGTGCGTGGCAGGAAGATTCAACCCTTGGATTTAAACCATCGCACTTGTGCACGCGCCGCAGGCCGCAGGTTGCGTAAGGCGCGGCCATTTTGTCATATACATATATGTATATATCGACGTTATAGAACTCGCCTCTCGCCTCCCTCAACCTTGGAGTCCTTGGACGACGCGACGGCCGAGTAGAAATACGTCGCTCGGATGTCATTCGCCCTATGTTGATCGTGACCGAGAAACGCGATCGAGCATGCATTTCTTTTTTTATAGATAGATCGAACGAGCGAGAGGGGAGCGACATCGGTCGAGTCCGCGCCAGATAAACGCTCGGGATCGATCAGCTGATTGAAAGAAGCCTCTGCGAACGCTTGCGAAACTCGGTAGAGAAGTGACTTTTCCTAAATTTAATATAAATTTTTAGATCGTTACGTATCAACGCATTTTATTGATCCACGACGCGACGGTATGCTAGAATATAGGTGGTGATGATTTACTTCAAAGGCTTCGACATTCGAACTTTGAAGCTTCGAAGAATCAAAATTATACAGTTATTAATTTAATATAATAGTAATAGTACCGCAATAAGCATCAAAGTTAACTTCAAAGTTGTCGAAAAGTTAACAGTCTAGTATGGAAATGCATCGCATTATTTTTAGAAAAAATAAAATTTATAGGAAAAGTCATTCGATGTTGTTTCATATACTTACAGATAGTTGCGAGTTTGGATCGAATCAGTATTTCTTGCTATGCGGTCTCGGAGGCATTCTGTCCTGCGGCATCACTCACACCGGCATCACGCCCTTAGATTTAGTCAAATGCCGAATTCAAGTGGACTCGCAGAAATACAAATCGGTGTTCAACGGATTCCGAGTAACTATTTTTACTAATTATTTACTTTTCTCTCTCTCTCTCTCTCTCTCTGTGATATTGTATGATAGATGTAATGATATTTATTGTGGACTTTAAAACCAAACATAAGACTTTGCTTCAGTAAATAACTAACACGAATGAACTTTTATATTCGATCAAACTGGCTGTCCTTATTTAATATAATTGTCAACGTTTCGTTCGACCATTGATTTTGGCCCTTTTCAAGTGTGTATCTATAAGTCACAAGTTTGATAATTAAAAAGCATGTAGCTCAAACAGCCACACGTGACAAAGAACGTACGCTACATTATATGATAAAAATTATTAAAAACCAGTAACAACTGTGCCACAACCAACAATGTAGAACTACGTCTACTGTCACTGGTTCATGTATTCATTAAGTGTATTCATTCAGCGAAGGACAGTTGACGTATGTACAGGCCCGTGTTACTGTGCCTGTTTCATTTTTATTATATTGGCAATTTTTTTCTACGTCTATTATGTTCTTCAATCTTTTCTACCCCTATTTCATATACGTCTTTAAAATTTGGTTGATTAGTTCTTGAATTATATACGTTAGAATTTGCTAAGAATACGTACATACATAGAAGCCTAATAAAGCTGGGTCTACGCAACCAAATCTTCAAGTATTATATATGAAATAGGGGTAGAAAAGACTGAAGAATATAATGGACGTAGAAAAGTTTCCACGAATTAATAATAAACTGCCAAAAAAGAAGACGTATTGAAAGTGGTTGAGACTTGAGCATACGGAAACTTTTTGAGACATTCGAAATTTTCGAAAAGAAATGGTACTATATAAGCTATCTAATGACATATTAATCATTACTCTACGATTATTGGTTTCGAAGATATAAATGTTCAAAGTGTGACACGTTTTTGTTGCATCTGTGCTCCCAATGTTACCCCCTAATTACTGTCGACAAAGACGTAGTTCTACGTCAACAACGATAAGTACTTAAGTCATGAAAGTAGTAAAAAACATTTAAAAAATATTTCGGAAACATCCCTCTAGTCATGGCCTTGTGCCAAGCACGTCGTGAATCTAAACTGGACTTGAAAAAATCAAAATCAATGATCGAAACGTTGTGACACGTATATTAAATAAAGATAGTTTGATCGAATATAAGAGAGTTTATTATTATTGTGCATTTTGCTCGTTATAGGTAACTTTAGCCGAGGATGGCACTCGGGGATTGGTGAGAGGCTGGGCGCCCACTTTCTTCGGTTACTCGATCCAGGGAATGTTCAAATTTGGTCTTTACGAAGTTTTCAAGGTTCAATACGCGGCGCTGGCGGGTGAGGAACTCTCTTACGAATATAGAACCTCTTTGTACTTGATATCATCGGCTTCAGCAGAATTCTTTGCTGATATTGGCTTGGCACCGTTTGAAGCCGCCAAGGTAATCTCGGTCATCAATATTTTTATATCATTATAATATTCCAATTTTAGTCTCGACACTCTATTCCTTACAACAAACTTATTTTTAAATCGCAGGTCAAGATACAGACTACGCCGGGGTACGCTAATACTTTACGACAAGCATTACCAAAGATGTTTGCGGAGGAGGGTCTTAACGGTTTCTACAAGGGCTTAGTGCCGCTGTGGCTGCGCCAGATCCCGTATACGATGATGAAATTCGCCTGCTTCGAGCGCACTGTCGAACTTCTGTATAAACATATAGTGCCCAAGCCTAGGGCAGACTGCAGTAAAGGTGAACAGTTGCTGGTCACGTTTGCAGCCGGATACATCGCCGGTGTATTTTGCGCCATTGTATCTCATCCTGCCGATACGGTAAATTTTATTATAACATATCTCCATTCACTTATAATAAAAAAACAGGGAAACGAAAATAAAGAAACTTTGACCCTAGCTATCGACCTTTTATGTTCTCTTGATATATATATTTAAATGTATCACATATTTAAAAAATTCATAACTTTTCTTGGGAATAATGTATTGAGGTACTTAATGTACATCTCTCTCTCTCGCGTTTCAAAGATCAAGTCTTCGGCTATGAGAAAGAAAAGTTTTGTTCTACTGTTCTCTTTGAAAGTTTGTCCAAATCTCTCTGTAAAAAAATGTAAAAAATTGTGAAAAACACTGAAAACTTGGAAAATTATTTTTTTTTTACATTAAATCAGTTTTTTCTATCGCACATCAATCATAAAATGTTATTAGTTTTAGTACTATCTTAAGAAAGGTACCTATTTAAAATTTTTAGTCTTTTAATATACGTAAACCTGTATAAAAATAAAATTAGCTAAATAATTGTTAAGTGTAATATCTCAAGATTCTAACTATTGAAATATCCATTAAAATGGAGAACATAAAGGGTTAAGTTAGAAACTAGATCCTTCCAGGTTTTACGAGATACGATTAAAATAGGTACTTGAACAAATAGACCTCGTGTAGATGCACGATTCGCGTCCGCTTCTGTTTTATCGCATCTCTCGATTTACAATCAGTTCTCATAGTTGAAAATTCCCAACATTTTGAATTTGTACAATATAAATGTCTGGTCAGGTGGTGTCGAAGTTGAATCAGGAGAAGGGAGCATCTGCCGGGGAAGTCCTGAAGAAGCTCGGTTTCGGTGGCATGTGGAAGGGTCTGGGACCGAGAATCATCATGATCGGTACCTTGACTGCGGCGCAATGGTTCATCTATGACGCCGTCAAAGTCTGGCTGCGCATGCCACGTCCGCCACCGCCCGAGATGCCAGAATCTCTCAAGAAAAAATACGGCCTGGCATAAGCGCAGCTGTGACGGACGCGTTTACGTCGCCGACCGGATCGTCTCGCTCGATCATGAATTTAGAAAAAGAAGCGTATAAAGCAATTTCAATTTCAGATCTTTCGCAACAATGCAGACATCGTGTGTTGTTGAACGAATGTGTATTTTATTTTGGAATATTTATTCTGCAGCATTATACAACAGCGTCGACGGGCAGCACTGCCGCAAGATTAGAGAAAAGAATTGTGTCTTACAAATAGGAGATATATAGGATACTACGTGTGCCGGTTCCATAATTATCGGAGGCACAGTAAATTTAACTCGTAACAGTAACGGGTTACCCGCGAGCTGTCACATTGTACATAGGGTGATCGCTGTAAATAAACAGGCCGATTACTCAATCACACGCTATATTGCTTAATATTTCTCCTCTTTCCAAGCTATAACGATGATTAACAATACAACAATCGAGTCGAGCGTATAACGCAGAGAATGTAACATTTTTACAAGATATATCAACGACTTAAGCCCGTATTAGACTACGGCGTGGGACTGAGATTGGATTGAAATTTAATTAAATTTCCAATCTCAATCCCACGCTGCAGTCTGATACGGGCTTTAGTAAAGCTTTCATTTCCTTACTGCCACCATATTGAACTACAATGTAAAAAATTATGTGAATTTTTTTCATATATACTTTATGTACATCGAAATAAATTAATACTTTTACATGTTCCTCACGCACGTTCAGTAATATAGATCCACAAAATACCGGAAGCTCTTTTCAGGTTCGCTGAGTTAGTAAATAACTATTTATTTTTATTGTGAACAAAATGTAGGACAAATTGAATTATATGTGCATTTACTTTAATGCAGAATAAAAAAAAAAAAAAAAAGAATTTTTAATATATGTTATCGATGTATATTATTGAACCGATGTGATGGCATATGAAAAAAATTTAATTTCAACATACAGCGCGAGAAAAAGTTCTCACTTCTAATTGTAAGTACAACGTTGGATATAATATCCATTGTAAAGTACATTTATATCACTTACATTTCAATGCAGAATCTATCAATTGCATAATGTGACACAATGCATCTTGTGCTGTATTGTAAAATATTAACAACAAGTAAAAAATATAATTCTTACGCTTGTATCATTTTCACGAACAATATAAGTATCTTGCAAAGACGTAATATCATAGAGAAAAAATAGTGTGAAATGCACGTTCAAATCATATTCATTCCTCCATCACACATTAATAGTTATATAACAAATATATACGCCATAACAATAGAAAACTATTTTCTATTATCTTGAGGTGATCTCATTTTGAAAATAAGCGATGGCATCTTGTATAGTTGCAAAGATTTTCAACGACATCGTCCCATAGATATATAGATCACATTTCTTGATCGTTTCGAAAATAGGACTAGGACAATTGACAAAATAAAACTCGATATTCACCCGCGTGAATTCCTCTACGATTACATGCAATACCTGAACGCTACTAGGATCGATATAACTCAACGCGCTCATATCCATTATTATACACTGCACGTCGCACGTCCCCCTAGAATTTTTCTCTTTCAAGAAACGACCCTCCTCGGTCAATTTTCTGTACTTGATAATTTTTTGCGGACACACTCCTACAAGTCTGTATACGAGAGACTTGAAGTAGCTGTTATTGGCAAAATTCAAAGTCCCGCAATAATGAATAATTTTTATCCCATGTATCTCTATTGCCTGCAACAAGGAACAATGTAAAAGCTGATTGATAGCTCGTGTTTTCCGATTTATTTTAGTAAGCCTTACCGCTTTGTATCTACCCATGTCTAAGTACAGATCTGTATGTGGTATGTGACCCAACAGACATGTGTAAGGCCGAATAACTTGCAGTAGAATCATAATCAGTGACACGAGCAATCCCGCGAGTAATCCGACGTCGATATTTATCAGTGTCACGACGAGAAATGTTACGATCCAAATTATAGCGTCGGCCTTGCTCAATTTCCAAAATTTAACGAGCTGATTGGCTTGTTGAAACATTCCTTTTAATGCTACCTGTACAAAAAAGTCTTTAGGAATGATATGCTTTTTCAATAGTTACACGAAATTTTTTTTTTTTTTTTTTAGGATATATTTTTACACGTACAACTATTATGGAAGCCAAGACACATCTCGGTAGAAGCTCAAAAAATGGTCCAATCCACAAAAGTATAATGAGCAGTAATAAGCAAGACACAATGCTCGCTATCTGTGTACGTCCCCCGACGGTTTGCTGAATGAGAGATCTACTCAAGGATGCCGATATTGGCATACACGAAAAGAAGGAACCCATTATGTTACTAAAGCCCTGCAAATAGAATACGTCGCCGGAGATTATTAATCGAAAATCAATACGATAATTGTCAGGATATCGGTGTCTCACCATTGCAAAGAGTTCTTGATTCGAATCTATCTCGTAGTTGAGCTTTTGCGCGAATATTAATGCCATTGATATGGTGATGGTATACGAAACCATGGTTATCGCAATACTATCGACCAACACTAAAGGTAACAATTCAAAACTTGGCACCTCTGGCTTAGGAAGTCTGTTTAAAAGATATGTTTTAATATTATATTAATAGTAATATATAATATATAGAATTTTTGCAAATATTAAGAGAGGATGATAAAACGATATTTACGTACCCCGTGGGAATATGTCCGACAGTTTCGATATTATAAATCTTTGGTAAGTCGCAATAACGAGAGACCAATGTCCCACCAATCACTGCAATAAGTTCAATGGGTATTGGTATGCTGCATTTTTTGTTCACTCTTGGCTATGAAATACAAATAACACGTCATACATTTTAGCTTTTACGAACGCTCAACTAAAGCATTAAGTTAACACGTTGTTTACCTTTAGAAATTCATTGTTAAAAACAAGAATAACAATTGATACAGTTGATACTACTGTAGCAGCTATATTGACGTTTTTAATTTCTTTAAATATATCTATAACAGTCTGAAAAATTAAAGGCGAAGAATAATATTTTATTCCTATATTATACTAATTCATTATTCGAATATACCATAAGTACATAAATAATTTACGTACATAAATACTAAAAATATAATTTATGTTCACTTACAAAAATCAGTTTAAAGTAACCTTTTTGCTTTGGCAGTTTTAAACCAAGAAGATCCTTGATTTGAGATATTAAAACGTAAACGGCAGCTGCTGTCGTAAAGCTGTTGACTAAAGTTTCGCTGAGCAACGTTGTCACAATGCCCAATCGGAATGTATACATTATTATCTACAATGATAAGAAAAATCTCTTCGTATATCCTTTTGATCTCGGATAGATGCGCGCTTTCAAAGATAACAAGGCGTTTACCTGAAGTATCCCGACCATTAGTGTCACAGCCGTTGCTACCTGCATAGGTGTATATACATATGCGACATCCTCGAGATTTTGCGAAACGGCATCCGAGACATTCGCAAACGTGTGTCCCGCGTGTGGACTCGAGTAAAACGTTACTACTTTGCCGGTCATTAGGCAAACCACGGCGAAAGTTCCTGATGAGTGCCAAGAATGTTTCATTGTTCAAGGTTGTCGAATAAGTTCATATTAAGGTGTATTATTTCTAATTGTTCTGCAACGGAAGTTAATGAAATGAATATATTAACTGGGAGAATCGCAAACTGCAGAAGGTATATATATATATATATATATATATCTGCGACTTTGTTAGTTTGAAGTTGTCTTTAGCGCACGTCTTAAAAATCGTTGCATCGTTTTGTCTTATCGTTTCGGTATTCACCTATGGATACGTGCTTGGAGGTGCCGAGGAAGAAATACACGAAGACAGGAAAGAAGGCCATGTATATGCCAACCACCGGCGGTAGATTTCCCAGGAGCGCGTAGGCCATACCCTGCGGTATGTGCATAATCGCCACAGTTAGACCCGAAATGATATCAGGTACTATGTCTTCCTTCCACGTGTATCGGCTAAGCCACCGTATCACCGGTACCGTTGACCCTACGCAGGACTGCCAGTTCTTCGATTTAACATCGTTCATTGCATCCCGCATCACTGGAATCACAAATGACCCATTACAAATTTTATATTTCTATATATAAACTGCACGGGACGCGTCCGCGCACTTTGCTGTTACAACTTACAGGATGATTTTGGCTTCTCGTAATCATAATTCTGATTCAGCGTTTCGTGTTCGTAGAGAGGTCTTTCCAAGTGTATCTGCAACAGTGCGTTGCCCTTGTCCATGACTGATCCGCAATCGCAAGCGCGCTTTACTTTAAGAACTGGTCTCGAGGCTCAGTGTGAGCTTTATACATTCGCTATCTGCAATCAAATCAATATTATACGCATATAGCTGATATAATATCTTCAATCCTAGATAAAATATCTCTACAATCAACATTTCCTCCTTCATCGTTCATGATTGCATAACGTCTTGACTAGAATTTTTCGCTATCATATTTTATATTAAATCTGTAATAATTCAGTAAACAAATTCATATAATTATATGAATAAATTGTGCGAGCGAGCAAGAGAGAGAGAGAAAATATATTATCCAAACGCACGGAATGTATGAGTATATTGCTATTGTTAATGTTATATAATAATACATGTTTATTATAAAAATGTGTATAAAATTTTTATCAGGTTGAAATTATAAGCATTTTAAAGCTGTATCTCATCCATGTTATCTACTAGGAAGCTAAACTTACATTTTATATGTTAAAACATGGTCTCTCCTTGTGATCTTTAGCAAAGAGATAATTGGGATCTTCAATAACATGTGACATGTGACTAACAGTCGGACAAGGTCCATTAGCCAAACGCATTGATTGGCACACAATATTCACGGTTATAATCTCAATTCAAATCTAACCATTCTAACCTACATTCGTCCGCTGTCAGCTGTTGTCAACGTTGGTGACAACGACAACTTGTCAATAAACGTTCCGCGGCGACATTCCTTTTCACGCTTCATCTCGAATAATGTCGAATAATGACAATAATGTCGAAGCTAGAAGGCGAATCCGAGAGGCGTGCCACAACCTGTCGCGAGAGGCGAGAGGTTTGTCTCAATCTCAATTGTTTCTGTTATCTGAAGGATAGGTACGCGAGCTAACCTCACATTCGAACCTATCAACTCCCACATGGGTTGCACCGGTTGCACGCGTGTCGTTTGCTAATCGAGTTGCTACGTGAATGAACATTTACGAAACGCTCTGCAAAAATGCGAACGAAAATGTAATTTGTGATTGAAATATTAGTTTCTAGTATATTCAAGTATATTAATGTACATACTTATAAATAGGAAACACGCAGTCCCCGACTCCTCCAAATTATATATAGGATGAATCATGTAATTATCGTTACAATTAATTAGAGAGGAGTACGTTGTTTAACACGAACTACCAAAGGAGTCAAAATGACCCGTTTGACATTTTAATAATTTCAGAATTGTTTATATTATTAGTCAGAATTTCTATGAAAATTTCAAGACTTTGAGACTCTCAGAATTTTTCATTTGAATTGGAACATTTTTCATAAAAATTGCAAAAAGAACAGTTTTAGTGTATTTTGGCACATTGTAACGATATGTGACGCGTTGGAAAAGTTTATTGCAATCACACAAAATTATATATATTATATTATATTTAATTCTTTATACATGTTACGCACTAATTTTATCACAATTTCTTATATTGCAGAATTGTACTTGCAGAGCAAAGTTGCGGAAATAGATGACTCGATTACGCCGCTCGCTTTCTACCGCGAGTACGTCTCGAAGAACGTACCACTAGTTATAAGAGGCGTAATAAAACATTGGCCCGCTGTGAGCAAATGGTCTATACCGTATTTTCGCAAGGTGATCGGTGACGAAAAGGTTTCGGTCGCCGTAACGCCGAACGGCTATGCGGATGCGATAGCCGAACGGGATGATGACGCTAAAGAATTCTTCGTAATGCCCGAGGACCGTCTACTCACGATATCAGCATTTCTCGACACGTTGGAGAACACGAAGGAGAACAGTGTATTTTACATACAGCAACAAAACTCAAATTTTATGCATAGCTTTCGCAAGTTGTGGCCAGATGCAGAAACCGAGATATCATGGGCCAGCGAGGCGTTTGGAAAGCAACCTGACGCTGTGAATTTTTGGATGGGAGACGAAAGAGCTGTGACTTCCAGTAAAGTTTTATTTTACCTGGTAACAGAAATACTTGAAAGTATATTTCGATATCTCGGATCTAAATGATACAAAATTATCATCGTTACGTAAATCTCATTCTTATAATTTCGACACGTTTGCAAAATGCATTTCTGTTCACACAATTTTACAAGTGTACACAGTTAATTTTAAAACGTGGGGTAACACACGTTCGAATTAAACTAGATATTCTTACTGTGAGTGCCAAGTAAGGTTTTCTTTTATTTAGTAACACTTGAAAGTATCTCGATATTCGATATCTCGAATTTAAATGATATGAGATGATCATCGTTATGGAAATTTAATTCTTATAATTTAAAGAATTTTGTAAATTGCACAATTTTATTTTGTACTTATTAATTCTAAAGATCAGTAATACACATTTGGATTAAACTAGGTATTTTTACAAATTTGTAGTGCACAAAGATCCTTATGAAAATATATATTGCGTTGTGTCTGGTGAAAAGAACTTTATCTTACATCCTCCCACTGATCTGCCATGGATTCCATATCGAACGTATCCGTCTGCCGTTTACAAGGAGTGCGAACCCGGAAAATGGATTATCGAATCCATAGTTAATGGAACACCTAATTCCGAGGAAATCACAAATCTCGCATCGACGCCATGGATATGTGTGGATCCCCTAAATCCAAACTATGAAAAGTTCAGTCACGTACACAGCAGTAGTTTTATTTTCAAAATGACATTTATTTTAATGATTAAAGATAAACGAAAACTTTACTTATAGATTTCCAGAATATCGTAATACACATAGCTTGAAAGTCACACTCAGAGCTGGAGATGTATTGTACTTGCCGTCGTTATGGTTCCATCATGTGACACAGTCTCACGCTTGCATATCCGTTAATTATTGGTACGATATGGAATTCGATATCAAGTATGCCTACTTCAAAGCACTCGAGACATTGTGCAAATAAACGAGTAAGTGATTAAGGCACGCTTCAAACATTCGTGTGTACAGACGATGCTATTTTATTTTTAAGTCATTTGGTGCATGCAAGAGACTAAAGAAATCTTATTCTTATGTAGGTACTTGTATCTTTTCTTTCTCTCTCCCCCCCCCCTCCCTCTCTGTGTGTGAGTGTACACGTGTACATATATGTATATGTACTTAATGGCTATAGTACATCATCACATCATATACTAGTTCATAATGTAATATAATTAAATATGTATAAATGTCCACGCAAGACACTTACACGTGCTCATCGTAGTTATATATGTTGCTGATATACTTATTAAATTAAATGCATGTCTTACCAATGATACAAAGATATTACTAATATATACGTTATTATTCTCACAGAACGTACAATCGTATTATATTTTTACGAAACTGCCAAGAAACTACAGGAAAATTTAAGTCAGGCTGTTTCGTCGTTATCTCCGGTGAGTAAATTGTATTTTGAACGCTTTGTACCATAATTCTGAGTTTCGTACATCTTTCGGT
Source organism: Temnothorax curvispinosus (assembly GCF_003070985.1). NCBI lineage: Eukaryota > Metazoa > Arthropoda > Insecta > Hymenoptera > Formicidae > Temnothorax > Temnothorax curvispinosus. Next base: position 58,106 of record NW_020210085.1, read on the forward strand.
TTTCTAGGTATTTCCGATAGTTGTTCTCGCGTTTTCTCCGTTGCTCCTCCGCCTGCTGTCGCAGTTTCTCGGGATTCATATGTGTGGTCACCATGTGCCTCGTTAATGAGCTCATGAATTTATACGTAATTCCGCACACGTCGCAGGAAAGTATCTCCTCATTTCCTCCCTGTTGCTATTTGCGAGAAAGAAAAATCATTTACAAATCCAAGTAAAAAAAAATTGTAAACGCACAAGGAAATATAAAGTCATATGAACATTTGGTAAATTTTCTCTTTTATATATGCTATAAAGAAAAGAGGAGGGATTACAGAGTAAAATAGTTTACATACTTGTTGATGTACCAGCATGTGTCTCTGCAGATTGTTCAATCTGTTGAACTCACGACCGCATACTTCGCAATCGAACTTCTTGTCGGGATCGTGATGCTTCTTGTGCATACTCAGGTCGGTTATGTGGTGGAAGGTCTTCTGGCATATATCACACGTGTACTTGCGTTGTTCGTTAGGCATATGCGACTCCTCGTGTTTCGCCAGACTGGTCTTATCCATAAACCGTCGACCGCAGTAAATGCAAGGAAGCGGTCGCGATTGGGAATTGTGTAGTGTCAAGTGACGACGTAGCGCCGTGGATGTAGGGAAATTTTTGTGGCATTCCAAGCACTGGAACGGTCGATCACCGGTGTGAGTCTTTCGATGGCGGGCGAGCGAACCCTGATCTGGATACCTAAAAAAATTAAGACTTGACTTTATAAAGACAACTCCACGTATTGAGAATTTTATTAAATAAAATAATATGGATAGAATAAGATAGAAAAAAATAAAAAATAAGATTATACTAAGCATATATATGTGCATTCGCTAAATATTTCGACTTGCCTTTTAGGACACGAATCGCAAGGAAAGTTTCTCGTAGTTATATCCTCTTCACGAGCGTGCTTTAGTCTATTATGCCTCAGTAATTGGAAAGATGTTTTAAAGCTTTTATTACAGATGTCGCACTTCAAATTGTCTGTTGTTGGTATAATGACTTGAGTTCTCTTTTGTCCATTCTCATCCTCTGATATTATCAGGGATATAGTCACAGTATTGTCTTCATTGTCAAAATCTTGAAGCGACGACGACACCGTACTTGTAGTCTAGCGAATTATAAATATAAATAGAAACTGTCCATCTGTGTATATGTGTGTGCGTGCGTGTGTGTAAAGCTCATTGATATACAATATAAAACGTACCTGTTTATTAGAAACAGACTTTGAATCTATATCAGGTAAAATAAAAGACTCCTCTTCGACCGTGCTGCTGTTCTGATGTAATTTAGATTGCGATTCTTTATTGGTATTGTCGTCGCTGCTTTCAGCAATCGCGTAATTTCCGTCCTCGGTTAAATATACCGGTTGCAGAGTTCCGCTAGCATCCTTGAAGTATAATTGACCGTCTTCGTCCTCGTGCAAAAATATTTGATCCTGAAAAAGCAAAAAAATATATAATATATCCACTTATAAGGTCTCAATAAACTTTTCGAATGAAAATGTTATGTCGTATACTTGAGAACTGTCTTCTTCTTGATTTTGATTGGTCTCGGAATTCGGCACCTCCCAAGACATTTGCTCATCTTGCTCCATCGTTGTGTTATCATATTGATATTGTTCATTGTCGTCGATAGCTTGCGCTACGTACAGTGTCTCCATGTTGTCGCCTTCGTAGTAAATGGTACCCTCAACCGGTATGGTATTTGCTTCAAGTCGTTCCATCTAAAATAATGATTGCTTGTTAATAATATTAAAAGACCATTTTACATTTACAATACTTGGATCAGATATACTAACTTTGACGTAGTGATCATTGAGCTTTTCTTGCTGCTGCTTAACGGTAGCATCTGGCTTCTTTGTTCCAAGCACCGTGTACAACAGATTATTCTCTGTATTTTTCACTATCTCTTGAGTCGACTCACTATCGTCCTCGATATTGTTTACTTTATTTCCATCCATTCGAGATTTGTCCACTTTTCCCGTAGAATCCACATGGATCTTTAAATCTAATCTGTTTGATGGCAACAGGATAGTTTGATTATTTACATGCTTCTTGTCAGCCTGCGTCCGCAAAGAGCTCGCGCGATTATCCGTCATTTCGAAATTATTGTCCAACCCATCCACGCGTTCCAGCTCCTCATCCTCCCAATCCTCATCAACGTCATAGTTTATAACTTGCTTCTTAGTGGTTTTCTGCGTACTACTTTTTACATTTTTGACGGGTTCCTTTTCCACGTGCGAAGTAAACATCGAGTTCTCCTCGTCGAAGCCATAAAGTTCCATGTTTTTACTAGTCGCCTTGTCATTTCTCTTTGTCTTTTCACGCGTTTCACTGTCCTGCGCATCCGCCAACTTGTCCTTATCCGAGGCATTACCATCCGGTGGTGTCTCTTCACCTTCCTCCTCGACTTCTTCAATTATTTCTATGATCTCTTCTATTTCTGCCTCCTCAGAATCTTCGGCGGTTACTTCAGATTCGAATATAATGTTCTCTTCCGTAACATTTCCATCTTTCAATACCTCCATAACATCCTTGTTATCCATAACTAAGCTCTCCAATATTTCCGACGACAACTCCATCTTTAAATAAAGATTATGTCTGAAAAAGTAAACACACAAACGTTTAAAAAAAGTGAATAACGTTAAACTTTGTATATTTGTATCTTTTAGTCTTATTTTAAGAATATATTTTTATTTTTTAAGTAACAAAAAGGCTCTTCTTTTTTATATTATATCCTGATCATTAGGAGCTCGCAAGGAAAAAAAAACGCATATGGATGGTGTAAATAATTCTGGCTGTTCTAGATATCTGAAACACAAAAACCAAAATTTTGTTATTCAAGAGAAGTGTGGCTATCGTCTGAACTAGACTAAATGTTATACGTTTATTAGCTTTTTCTTTTAATAAAATACCTATACTACCAAATTTTTGACGAAAAACTATAATATTTTATATTAATAAAAAGCCGTTATTTGTCTAGAGTGGAAATATTGGTTTAAGTACGGTGTCCACGATGCAAGAACTGTGTCCAAGTTTCGATTTAAGCCAATCAACTTGCAGCTCTTACAGAAAAGTAGCAGTTTCATTGGCTTAAACCGAAACTTGGACACAGTTCTTGCATCGTGGACACCGGGCTTTAGTTCTAGGGCTGCGGTCCACTTGACGCTACGAATGCTTTCAATGAAGAAAGAAGGAGAAGAAGAACGCTTCAAACCTAGTTCAGACGATAGCCACGCTTCTCCTGAATAAGAAAATGTTTGGTTTTTGTGTTTCAGATACCTAGAACAGTTGGAATCATTTACACCGTTCATATGCATTTTTTCTTGCGAGCTCTTAATGATCAGGCTGTAACATAAAAAAGAGCGGTTTTTTTTGTTATTTAAAAAATAAAAATACAGGGTGTATATATATTCTTAAAATAAGGCTAAAAGAACACGCAAAAATTCGCGTTATTCGCTTTTTTCCTTATAAAAAATTCCTGAAAAATACCCTTTTTATGATCTTTCGAACCAGAGAGAATGCTCCCTTAAATATTTCACTACAAAAGCTAGTCGATCACCACTAAAGTGACAATAGACTTGTTCGTTGTTAGCTAAACTTCTTGCACGGTTCATCTTTCCTCTTTTTTCTTTTCACGTTGCCCACGTTGGAGAGAAAAAGAGGAAAAGATGAAATGTGCAAGTTCAGCTAAAACGAACAGGTCTAATATAAAAATAAATAATTCAGCGCAGCATTGTACTACATGTTCCAAAAATAATAAGAGACGTAGATCATGATATTATTGTGCAATATATATATAACGTTACTTGCAGAATGTCCTAAAATCTACACAAATCTATGCACGCAACTGTATAACACGTAACTTTCGAGTTTTTTTTTTACACTTTTTATATTCATTCGCATCTCGTTTTGTTCTTATCGTTACACGTGCATTTAAATGGAGAAAATTTCAATTTTACTTACAACAGAAACTTTTTATTCTCGACTCAACTCATGAATTAAATTTAAGAAATCTCAAATCCGTAATTAACTCTGAATGGTTTTTTAATTAGACACGTATATCCTCACTGCCATTAACCGCCGCACTATGCGCACTGGTAGCTGCCTCTCCCGGTAGCGTTTTTCAGCTCCAGTTCCTCCGCGACGGAAAAGTTAATAATGTGCCAGGGGCTAAACAAATCCGGCTTATCCGGCGCGAAAACCGGTGGAACCATGTTGACGCATCATCATATACATTCCGGCGAGGGACGTGTTGACCGATGCTAAGGAAAAGTCGCGCGTCCTACGTGCCGACGGATACTTGTGCGCGAATTCCTGCTCGCAGGCCAAAGTCGCGCCTTGGGCTTGGGGTCGAGGGCGGGAGGCGGTGGGCGCAGGAAGGCGCGAACGCGAAACATCTGAGGGACATCGCGCGAGGCGAAGGTCGCGTGTCGCGCCACGAGCCACGAGGGCACGAGGCACGAGGTGCAACGTCGATCGACGCGTCCGAAACACGGCCGCCTCGCGATTTCTCGCGTGACTCGCGTCCCGCACTGTCCGGGCGCGTCGAGCGCCGCGGCGTCGAGGAACGCGACGCGGAACGGAGACGAGAATACGTCGCGACGTTCCGCGCGACGCCGAGAGCAGCTTCAGCTTCAGCAGCTAAGACTCACCAGTCGGTACGAAAATCCCGTGAATTTATCAACGGCTAGCAATATGGCCAACCCTGAACCCGGGCGACAGAGAAGATGGGTAGGAGGAAGGGAGGGAAGGAGGGAGGTGTGTAGCCGAGAAAGAGAGAGCGTTTATCGTCGCACGGAATTACGACTTACGACTTACGCGACGCGAAGATAGCCGCGCGCTCGATATCGATTATTATTGATGCTCGTCGACCGCCGAACGTACATACCTGTCGCTGTTCCGCGAAATCGCGGGCAAACACGCCGCACGTCACGGTTCGATGTGTGCTCGGTCGATACGCCGATTGTCCGAGGTCGCCTCTCCTGTCTTCTCCACCAAGCGAGCGAGCGCGGCGATGCCACAGGCCAGCGCGCCCAGCGCGGGAGTTTCACGGCGCTGGTACGCACGCGCAACCGGAAGCTCGGGGCGGCGCGGTCGCGCGAAGCGTATCGACCAATCGAGCTTTATGAGCTTTATCCAACGCGAAAATGGCACATTGGCACGGATATACGCGCATATATTTCATGACGTTACTCCTCTACGCGTATTCGCTTTAATTTTTGCATGTGAGTATATGTAAAAGAGAGTAAAGAAAAACAGGAAAGAGCACGTGGTGTTAGCGAAGCGGACGGAAGCGACTATAAACCCTAAAGCAGCATCCCCATGGAGAGAGAAATAGCGGAACGGAACTAAAACGGAATCGCTCTGATTGGCTAATCTTCAAGTGGGGGCTTTCAAAGATATGGGATATTAGCCAATCAAAGGACGTCCGTTTTACGTCCGTTCCGCTATTTCTTTCTCCATGGGAATGCACCCTAAGCCTTAAGAACGTGTTCAATCATAGTTGAATTTGAGGAGAATACGTGACTTGAAGGCCATTGCACGTAATAGCCAAAGCACATATGACAGTCGTAGTCGTGGACGTAAGTAACGCACAAGCTTTGGCGTATCCTGATTTGTCAGGTCGAGGACTACGACTGTCGTATATCGCTACGCCATGTTATGTGCTTTGGCTCTAAGGCCCGGTCTACAATGAATGTCGGAAGTCGGAGTCGTAAGAAATTGACCAATCAAAGTTCATTATTCTTCGACCGCAAGGAGAATAATAGATTGTAATTGGTCAATTTCTTACGGCCCTACGATTACGACTAAAGCATTGTTACGTGCAATGGCCTTTATGAATACCGGCCTTAATCGTTGATTAGTCCATGGAAAATGACCACGCGCATTTGCTCATTAACCAGATTGACAAATGCGCGTGGTTTGGTCCAAGTGGCCCTTCAGTGCTCCTGCATGCATCCAATGGTCATCGTTCAGCATGTTCAGAACGTTTATTTTGCAACTGTTGGAAGTTTTCTGAGCCCAGATTGGCGTATTCCTCTAGATCTAAAGAATAATCCAATCTGAGCTTTGAGCTCAGAAAACTTTCAACAGTTGCAAAATAAACGTTCTGGTTTGCTATGAACTACGTGTAAGCATTTGTTTTTTAATCTAAAAAATGAGGTTTAGTTTTCAACAAAATTTCAAGCAGTTGTGTAGGTCATGGCATTTTTGGCTACACACGTTGGTATGTAATATTGTACCATTTGTAATTTTTTCATATATTATGTATACTTCAATAACAATGTTTACATTATAATGATTATGCTTTTAACAGCCTGCAGAAGCGTTAGAAAAAAATGTGCGTGGTGCAAAACACGTTTTACCAGAACCGGAATATAATACAGACTTTTTATGCAACCCTGCAAACCGTGACGTTATTTTCAACAATATCAAAAGAAGAAAAGGTATTGGAGATATCGATAAAGTTCTCGAATATTCCGGCAATCCCGAGAAGAGAGAGTTGCTCCTACAGGAATTAAGCAAGATACCAAACTGTACGCATCCCACGGTACGTGAGTATGGTGATAAACCGAGATTGTTGAAGGAGTGTGGCAGGAAGCCAGAATTTGACTTTGAGCCACAGGAGTTTGTCGAACTCGCCACTAATTTGAAGGCGATAAGAACGCATACGTTGGGTCCTGTTACTGGACAAAGAAGCTACATGCTCTTAGGAGATCTGGCAGAATTAGAAGAAGCATTGATTCAGTATGCACTTAGAAGGTTGTTGAAGCATGGATTTAAGTTATTGTCGGTGCCTGATATCATCCCTACTAAAATTATCGAGAGATGTGGTTTAATAGTAGACAATGGTCGTACCTTGGTATATAACTTGGATTCTCATTACGGTGACAACTATAGCTTGTCTGGAACTGCGGAAATGTCATTAGCCGGCAACGTGATGAATAGTACATTTTCCTATGACGTGCTACCAATAAAATTGGCCGCTGTCAGTCGATGCTACCGTGCGGAGGGATCGGGCGCTCTGGATGAAAGAGGAATCTATAGGTACATCAACATATAGGGGGTAAACTTAAAATTTCTCAAACCACGTTTATCTCTGAACTTATTATGTTTGGACAGAGTTCATCAGTTCACCAAAGTGGAAATGTTTGTTTGTTCCGAGCCAAATCAATCCGAAGAGATGTTTCAAGATCTTCAAAACATACAGGAAGAATTGTTTTCCTCATTAGGATTGCACTTCCAAATAATGGATATGCCATCTCTTGATTTAGGTTCACCAGCTTATAGGTAGTGCATTCAAATACGTGTACTTATATTACATATATATTCTGTTTACATTTTCTGATACAAATGCACGCCTCCTTGTTTTAGGAAATGTGACATGGAAGGCTGGATGCCTGGAAGAAAGTTGTATGGTGAATTGTCCAGTTGTAGTACGTGCACGGATTATCAGTCAAGACGTCTTAATATTAGATATAGGACAAAAGATGGGAATATGAAACACGTGCACACGCTGAATGGAACCGCGTGCGCGATACCTCGCATGTTGATCGCATTGTGCGAAACGTATCAGACGAGTCACCACCGTATCACGGTACCGAACGAGTTAGTGCCTCTGATGAGGGGAAAAACTCTCATTAAGAAGCAACCGATCGCAGATATGAGACCTTACAAGTATAAACAAAAATTAAATATAAAACAGAAAGCCGAATAAAGTGTAAATACAAGAGAGAAGCTGTTTCACGTGCCGTGCGCATGAATGAGTACTGTAAGTGTAGATTGAACAAATTTCCCTTTTAGATCAAGTTCCTAAAAAAAAAAAAACGGCAGATTTGTTTTCCAATAGTCGATTAGGATGCAAAAGTTTCCTGAGATTTGTTCATTCTGTTACAAGGAAGTTAGAGGAGTCCAAAACTTCAAAATATTAAACACCACCTGTCAGTATATTTTCTATAAACTAGTACAATATTATACAAAGAAAGACAGGGATCCGAAACGTGTACGTACACAGGGATAAAGATTTTTTTTTCTTATACGTTCTTTGTTATTCTGTATATATTTTGTAGCGGAGTTATAAAAATGTAACACAAAATATTTTTTCTTAAAGTAATACAATTCAAAGATGTTGCAAATTTACAGTTCCTCCACACCGATTGGATGTTAGTGTTTAGTTCTTATTGACAATTTAAAAATTTTCTATTCTTTTGAATACTTGATTCATCATGGAGTACCTAACATTGACTTAAGTTTTATTTATAATTGTATATTTCCAAGAGTCCGTGGCGTCTCTTCTGACTGATATTGACGTGTCCTTGATCTGTCTCGAAATTTTGGGTCTATGTCGTTTCTTGTCACTGGCAATGATGCGTTCTCCTGTAAAGAGAAAGATGCCTTGAAATAATGGAATGTAACCGTTTCTCATGGATTTCAAATAAAACTTTGTAAAAAGAAATTACTTGAATATTTCTAATCCTCTTCTTCTCCTGATTCGGATTCTTCTTCAGCATTCTGTAGCCATTCTATGAATTTTTTCATTTGGTCTAAAAAGAGCATTTTCCCCTTCACTGAATGACCCTCTTTGTACCACTTCAATATTACATCTTCTGACACAACTTCCGCTAAAAATCAACGTGACCATTTTATTCTCTTTATAACAATATTTACAATATTTAATTAAATTACGTATACGAGAATCTGTAATATATGTATATTGTATAAAATGCTTAGATTTCGTAAATGTATGTATTCTATAGTATGCATGTTGTATACTTACTTTTATAAAAGAGTAAAACAATCTTCTGGAAGACTTTCATAAAATTCATGTTCTCATAACAGAACTCCTGGACCTTGAGGATGAGTGCGAGTTCAGATCTGGCAGTGGTTGTAAAAGCACCGAACAGTGAAGTATAAACTTTTAGATGTTTCAGTGCTTGTTCAGCGACCAACTCTTCTTTCTTGTTCCATTCAGCTTGGCCCATTACAACAACCCAAATCTGTAAATGGTGGCGAATAGTATTTCTAAAGATATTTTTGTGCGTCTTAATCAAATATATAAGAGAATGAAAGACCATTACCAATCCAATCACTTCGTGTTCGGGAATACAGCTCCTTTGTGCCATTTCCTTGAGATCTAACGTAATGTCTTTCATTGGTCTATTTTCCGCTAAGTCATCCAAGAGAAGTTGTTGCAGATCCCGTTTGGCTTCCTGACTGGCCTGAGCCTTGTGCAATTTCACGATATCCGCCAGGCCTACTGCTTCGAATACAGACCGGAAATGCTCCTCAGTTCGTTTATTTGGTGGTACAAACTCCATCAACCTACAAAAGGAGTTGCATAAACAAGAAAGAATAAATCAATCTATGGGAATATAAAAAAAAAAAAAAAAAAAAAACCTCTAAATTATACAATAAATAATTAATATTAAGCATTAATTTTACGTACCTTCCCTCAATACCTCCTTTCTTCAGAGCCGTCATTAAACTAGATAAGCCTTTTTCCTGTTTCCAAGTAACAAAGACCTCCAGTAGAAAGTCCAATGCCAAGTTGTCCTTGACAAGATGCTCATTGATCAAGACCGAAAGGACCGTAGGTGGTACAGAACCGTTTGAGATCCACAGCGCTGTCATCCTAGCTAGCTTGATTCTTTCCTTAGGTGAAAATCCTTTCATGAAAACCAATACTTTCTTCATCTCTTCCTCAAACATCTTCTCCAGATATTTGTAACGCCGCATAAGCTTGATAAAGACCTGTTTATTCAAACAAGAGATTTTATTTTAAAATTTTAAATTCCAACTCGCTATCTTAAAGTGGTGATAAAAGACTCCATTTTGTCCACTTTTTACCTGCTCGAAATTCCGCATAGACTCCATATCCTCTGGCTGCTCAAAAACACATGCACTGGTTTTTACCGGTTTGTCACCATCCTGAGCAATGGAACCGCCAGGAACTAGAAGGCCTCCAGCTATCATGATGTCAAATAATGCCTCCCCATATCGACGATAATCTAACTTAGAACCAGCCGCGTCCAAAAATTTAGAAATTGCTTCTAAGTCGTTACCAGCTTTTTCCAAACCAAGCAAAACCGCATCTCGAAATCCGGTTGGGTCATATTTCTCTCTTTCATCTGCAAACACCAGCTTTCGTCAATACAGTACCCTAAAGATTTGCTCTTATACGTTTACATAAGAAGTAACGTCTGTCTTTTACCTCTTTTTCTGGTCTTTATGCGTTGACCTGATAGTATCGGTTTTTCAATTTTTTGACTCATACAATACTCTTCTGAAAAAGAAAAAAAAATGCAGCTTAACAAAACTATTGTCTTTACGTTGAATTTTTTTTTCAAAGATATTAACGTATAAATGGTTGCGCTCAAAAATTCGTGAGAAGCGTGCACGCACTCGAAATCCCTATCTTCGCGATTCAATGATGAATCTATTAATGTAAATTAGTAAGACGTCAGGGAAGCGTGTGCACGACACGCGCGTCACGCTGCAACGCTCAATCTCGGAGCAATCTCACTAAGCATAATCCTTGAAAAATGGCGGCAGCGGGGTTCGTCCGCTGTTCGTCTACGCGTTATTATCGGGCGTCTGTGACGTGCAAGGCCAGCGGCAGCGGCGTACGTACGTGACGACAGAAAGAAAGACTCCATTCGGAGGTTAAGATCGCGCGCGATGCGTGACCACGATGATGGCCGAGGCCATTAAATATAACTCGAGGAAATCCGGCGGAGCGCGCGCGAAAAAATCTGCCGACTCGCGGCTGGTGATATTCTCTGCTCATCGCGTTACTTACTTCGAAGCACGTAGAAATTGTAGACCAACCTCTCCTGCCCGGGCGTATGTGACCGACGTGGGATGTTTTAACGGGGACTCTGGGACTCGAGGTCACAGCACAGCGAAACCAAAGAGACTCGGTGACAGAGGAGAGAGGAGAAGCAGTGGTGAGCAGTGTGAGCAGTGGTTGGCGGAACGTAGACGAGAAACCGCATGGTCAATTTTCCTACCCGGCGCGGCGCGTTACGGAAGAGAAAAGAAGCTTCACTCGCGTAGGATAGGCTGCGTTTTGTGGTTTTGCCGAACCTTTGCTTAGCTATAAGCGCAAAGTAGCACGTAAGTGTACATACGTGGATCCAAAGGTAAGAACCACGCACATTCAATTATGCTACTTTGCGCTTAGCTACACAGTGCACACACATTTTTCGTAGAATGTAACAGTAAGGTTTCGACCACGCGCGTTGCTCGATTCAGCCGTCTATAAAGGCCACTGCACGTAACAAAGATTTAGCCATAATCGTAAGGCCGTAAGAAAATAAACCAATCACAGTCGATTATTCTCCTCGCGCTTGAAAAATAATCGAGTGTGATTGGTCTATTTTCTTATGGCCTTACGATTACGACTAAAACTTTGTTACGTGCAATGGCCAGTGGCCTTAACCGTAGAAGTACGAAACGTGAGCAACACGCGTGGTTAAAAACCTTTTACTGTTACGTTCTACGAAAGGTGTGCGTGCCCTGCTTTACTACGTTTACGCGAGCGTTATTTCTGTAGTAACTTACGATACGTTACTCCGCGTAAACGAGTGAGTTAGAATTGATGTATATATGTACTGCACGTATGGAGCATTTTTAATTCAGTCAAATTAATACGACGCTACCCGCGTAGAAAGAAAACGGTAATTTTATCGGTAAAACAGACGACTCCAGCATATCCCTTTAAATATAAAATTTTTATTCTTACGTATCTTATTGTAACATCAACCATTTAAATTACATTAGACGTTGCTTAGATTATAGGACTGTGAGATATATAAGTTTTTCTACGCATTTCTCTTTATCTTAAATTAAAGCAAAAGACAAGAAATACAATATTTTTATTCCGCACAGGTGCTGTTAGAAGAGCGAGAACTGAAAGAAAATTTTGAAATATTTGAAATAGAAAATTTAAATATGAAGAAACTGTCGCACTGCATTCACACGAAAGATTGCTCTAACAGTGTTAATAAATTTAAAAAATTTAAAGGTGGTACGATCACGTATATATACTCTTGACATAGATATAGATAGACCTACGCGGAACAAGAAAATGGTAGATATTATGAAACGTCGTAGATTTGTTATTTTACTCGGAATCCGAACCGGAACTGGCATCCGTTTCGTACTCTCCGACGTTGATAGTAAATTTGTATTCTTGATCGCAACCGAGATAAGCGTCGCTCATGAAGTACAGGGTGTAGGAGTGCTGGCCGGGTGCCGGAGCAACGAAATCCAGTTTGATCTTTGCCTTCTGTTGTAACGTCAGGCGCTTGATAGAGAGCAAGGAGTTGCTCTTTGGGTCGCCGATCACCACCCACCAGCCTTCCTCACGTTTTTGCGGGAAGAATGGCGCGACTACCGGTCCAATTACCTCGTCCTCCCGTTCCAATTGTACAATCACGTTTACCGTGCCGCCGCTGTGCAATTTGTCTTTATCTTGTACCTCATACGACATCTCAATGTTAGGATACCGGTTACAGAATTTAGCCACGTCCGCCATCTGCGCATCCGTTAACTGCAACAGCCGATTTCGATCGTCATCCTCGAGCTCCATCACGTCGAACACGGTCTCCACGCCTTTGTCGGTGCAGCGCTTGATGGTCTCCGCTGTGAAGTGCGGCAGTTGCTTTAAATAGGAATCCTTGGACCACATCGCCTGCGTCACCATCTGCGCAAGTTCCATAGCGGCGACGGCGGGTGCCAACCATCCAGAAGAGCTCAGCACGTCGACGCAAGCTTGTATCAGCCTCACGGCCTTGCCCAGCACCAGTTCGGTGTCCTTCTGCAATTCTGGACCTAGCTGTATCCTCGACAAGTGAGCTTGGAGCAGAAGCTGCGCTTTCACGTGAGGATCAGCCATTCTAGCGGCTTGTGGCGCATGAGGTAGACGCGCAGCCAAACTTCTCAGTAAATTCTCTTCTCTTTGTCGCACTGGAACGCTCTCGTACTCAGCAGCTGCTGAAATAATCTCCAACAAACCCCTGATCTTCGTCTTATTGTTGAGAGACAGACTGAACAATTCGATGGTGGCGTAATTGATGTAATAGTAGGCGGCGATCATTCCCAGATTGAGCGGCAAAGTATCCATCTCGTCTTCTACGGCGACACACTTGGCTTGTTCTAGGTCGGTCAATGTACTCTCGACCAACTCGGACAGATGATCCGATAGGTGCCGATGCGTGACGCCTTGCAGGCCGTAGTAATTAGGGTTCTGAGTGAGTCGTCGGTACAGGAATGTCCACGTGAGGTAGTCAACCGCGTCTTGTTTGTTTTCGATCGTCTTCGTCACAATCTCCGCATTGAAGTGATCATGCAGCCGGCGATCCAAGTGGCTTTCCACTGGTAGTGGCTCATTCAGGAACTTCTTGAAGAAATCTTTTTTCGAGCTTTGACATAGTAGCACGCACTTGGCGTCCTCGTCTTCTAGTGGGCGATTAGCTCGCGCCACCATTTGCAGCACGTCCGTGATTGGATAATCTTCATAAGCATGTGTCTTGCCGTTGTAACACTGCGTGTCCATGACTACAACAAGGTGGGAGCTGATAGATAAACCCCAACAGAGATCCCTCGTCGCGACCGCCACTTGGATAGCTCCGCTGTCGAACAGTTGCTCGACTAAACGACGATCGTCGGCCGATAGACCCTCGTGAAGGTAAGCCACACCTTGCGACAGAGTTTCCTTTAGCGTTTTGTCGGTCATGCGATCGAGGAACGGCTTAATGTCAGCCTCTTCTGCATGGAAGAATTTCGAGGGTTGACCCTCGGCCGCCGTGAATGTTAGCAAGTCGATGGCCGTTAATCTCGCCTGCCGACGAGTGGGTACAAATACGATCACCGGTTTGTGCGCGGCATGCCGGAGAATCGCGTTATACACCGGTTTTGCCATGGCGGCTAATCTCGACGCGTTGTGGGTGACGTTTATACCTTGCACGTGCAGCTCTAAAGGTACCGGTCGCACAGAAGGATGAAAATTGAAGGTTGCTGCTGCCGGTGCTCCCAACCACTGTGCTGCGTCTTTGGCGTCGGCTAACGAGGCCGATAACGCTATTATCCTGGTGGGTTTGTCGAGCTGCGAAGAGATATAACGGGCTCGCGAACATGCAACTTCTAACACCGGGCCCTCCTCACCGCCGATCAGCTGCAGCTCATCCACGATAAACAGCTGGATGTTCTGCACGTTCTTCCGCTGCTTCCACCTGCGTGATAACACGTCCCATTTGTCCGCCGTGGTGATAATGATCTGACCTTTGGCCAGGAGCTTCAAATCCGTTCCCGTTTCACCGCTCAGCAGGACAACTTTTCTTCCCAGCTGTTGGCCGAATTTTGCCGCCCACGCGGCATAGACCAATTCGGCTAAAGCTTCCTTGCTCACCATATATACGCATCGTCCTTCCGGATTCTGCGTTAGTAATCTTAGTACCGCAAATTCCGCGATGGTCGTCTTTCCTGAACCTGTGGGCGCTCCAACGAACACATTATCGTCGGAATTGTAGATCGCATTGAACACCTGTGTCTGGATCGGGTTAAACTGCGGAAAATCAGAATAGATGTTCTCGAATTTGGCATTTCGTAACGCCGTTATCGGCAGCGCCTGCAGATCCAGCAATTCCGTAGGCGGTAGATTCTTCTCGGGCAATATCAGATGTCGGAAGCTTACGGGCAATTGCGTCTCCGCGCCGATCCACCGATCAGACACCACGCGCAAAAAGTACTGTGGTGGCAGAGGCTCGAAGACTGGCACGAAGAATTTAATCACATGTTCATCAGCCGCATATTTGGCCTTGAGCAAAAAGTACTCGTGATGCAATATTACCTCCGAATCTACGTCCTCGACTAAAATCCAAAATGCTTCGGACATACCGTGAACCTTCTCGTCCCACTGGAAGTCCGGGGTGATAGTCAGCACGACTCTTAAAGTGGAACGCGTGATCGGTTGGATATGCGTGGAAAGGCCCAGTTTCGGAAACTGGTGGACGTATTTGTGAATGGTCTTGCCCAGCTTCGGCACGCGAATCAATTCGCCGATCTCGTTGGGCCCCAAATCATACAACCTCTCCCATGGGAAGTTTTTCTTCTCGATCTTCTTCACAATTTCCTCCGGCATCTTGCGGAATTGTCTGAGAGGCGACATCGACTGCCACATCCTGCGATCGATCATCTTGCAGATGGACAGGCACTTGTCCGCCAATTGTGCCCAACCGCGGAACAGAACAATCTCGAAGATGGCTCTCATGAGACGCGAGGCTGATTGCGTCACGAATACCATATCGGACATGAGAGCGAATCCCTCGAGTTTCAGTTGTGAAATATACGCTTGCAATAGCACATTCACCTTCGCGCTCGGTTCCTCGATGCTTTCCTTCACCGGTATCGGCACCCTTTCCATCAGTTTCTGCAGCTCCAACTTCTCTTCCTCCCTGACATTTATATTTTTGAACTCGCCCGACAGTGAGAACACCCGGAACAATTCTATCTCGCTCAACGTGCGCTTCAACAACTGATTGTACGTAGACATTGTTTCGTGAGTGCAATAATAATGAGACGCTATTCTGCCCAACTCGGTCGCCTGAAAATTGCCGGACTTGCGATCGTACTTGATCAAGCCGCTGCGATCCAATCCGAGTGCCGCCGAGTGGATTAGATCAGCTCTATGCAGCTCCAATAAAGGATCTTGCTTCAACTTGTCGTGACTTATCCCGTATAGATTCGGGCAGCGAAGCATTCTAATGTAAAGATAAGTGTAACCAAGCCAGGTAACCGCATCTCTGATATTTTGAATCGTACCTAACACCACCTCCGCGTTCAACATGTCGGACATCTTGCTGATTAATTGGGATTCAATGGGTAGTTGCTGATTTAAGAGCGACAGATAATACTGTAGCTCGCTATGATTCGTGATGAGGATGCCCTCGCCTTTGGTGTCGTACTGCGGTCGACCGGCTCGTCCTAACATTTGCAGTACGTCTAAAGCGCCCAGCTCGACCCATCTACCCTTTTCCGGATTGTATACCTGGGTACCCTTGATAATAACCGTGTGAGCCGGTAAATTGACGCCCCAGGCTAAAGTTGCTGTAGACACGAGAACTTGTATGTGTCTATCGGCGAAGAGATCCTCTACCAGGGTACGATCCACCCGAGTCATCCCGGCGTGATGAATCGCAAAACCGTATGGCAGCAGATCCTTAAGCTCCTGATTTTTCACTTGCTCCGCCTCTGTTCTTAGAACCTCCATCGACGCGGAACCTTCTCTGAGAAATTGACCCAAAGTATCCTTCTCCAGACACATGTCTCGAATAGCGCGTGCCGTTTTTCCGGTTTCTTTACGCGAGTGCACGAATATCAGTACCTGATTCCTGCCGGCGTGTTCCATGGTCTTTTCGTAGACAATCTCATTCATCACCTGGAAACGTTTCAATGCTTTCTTTTCGGTGACGCCGATATATTGCTGTTCCAAAGCTACAGGACGAAAACTGTTGTCGAAATAAAACAGTCCCGTTTCCGGTTTAATGCGTAAAAACGCTGCAACATCTTGATAATTGGGTAATGTGGCCGACAAGCCGACTAGACGCACATCTTCCTGAGTAGTTTCGATGTTTCGTATCGTTCTTGCCACCAGCGCCTCTAGGACAGGACCTCTCTCGTCGTGCAATAAGTGAATCTCATCAATAATAATCACGCGTACTAATGACGTGAAAGTTTTCTCGCCACCCTTTCTCGTTATGATATCCCATTTTTCCGGCGTGCACACTATCACCTGAGTAGCGGCAATTTGCTCTCGTGTTAACTGATGATCACCCGTCAATTCGGAGACAGTCAGATTGTATGTTGACAATCGCTTGCGAAAATTTCCGACCATTTCTTGCACCAGAGAACGCATCGGAGCGACATAAATTATTTTGAACTCATCTGCATTGATTGTACCATCAGCGTTTATATGCTTTCCAATTTCTCGCATCATGCACAGCAGTGCCACATTGGTTTTACCAGCTCCTGTTGGAGCACACAGCAGCAGATTTTCGTCACTCTCCAACGCCGTCTGATATAAGCGACTTTGTATGCGATTCAATGTCTTGAAGCCTTCAAAAGCAGGTTGCACATACTTGGGCAATTGTTCAATTGGATGTAGTTTCTCATTTTCTGCAAACGGCTTCGGTTTTAAAGCAGGAACATGAACTTCTTCGTATCTGTAAATATTATCAAATGATCAAGCATTACGAAGGTGAGCGACCAAAATAGCAAACATTTCAAGGGGGACAAAAAAAAAAAACCTAATATACTCACCCTTTTCGCTGTTTTCGAAAACTGCCGTCTGGTAGTTGGCAACGTTTGTTGGCCATAAAGTGACTTCCCTGAGCGAATATCAGATCCTCCAGATCTATCAAGTTTCTTGTACCTTGTACTTGTCCCCCTGGCCCTCCTGTATCTTCATTCTCTTCCCGCCTCTTGCGCTGCGATCTTGCTTCCATTGTCTCGTCAGCGTCGTCTTCGCCTTTACCCGTATCTAATTGCCGTAAGATTTTGGCAAGAACCGGATCATCGTTCATCTTGTTACGGATCTTTTGTCTTTCTGATTCAGACTGCGATGAGGCCAACATTGTACAGTACGCAACTGTAAATTTTACGAATAGTTTATTTCTTTTGAAATAATACATAAATTTAAAGAACCTGCAAAGATATAAATATTACGTTCGTTACACATGCACGTCTTACCTGTATGTCTGTATTTTTTAAGTTGTTTAATAAAGTCAAAGCAGTCATAACCCAATAGAAGTACAAGCTGATTCTCGCATTCACGATCGTCCGCGGCGTCTTTCAAGACAGCTAGTACCTCAGCAGCTCTCGCTTGTGACATCATAGCATCGTCATATATCCTACTTAATCTTCTTTGCAACCAATACGCATCTATATCTAATGGATGTAACGGTTTTTCTTTCTTCATTTCTTCTGTTCCACCCAACTGAAAAAACATATGTAACAGTTAATATTTAAAATTACGTACAGCTAATGATACGTGAGCACAGATGAAAGACACGTGACTCCATTTGATCTGACATGAGGATCAACGCAGTCCGTAACAGTAGAGCACATATCGTAAAAATCTTAATCTATGGTTGTGAATACTTATAGCGCATCGCTTATTCTCCTCGGCATATTTACTTTTTTTCACGCTATATCGGTATCCCCAAAATGTACGTTGTCACCGGTATGGCATAAAAAAAGTAAATATGCCGAGGAGGCTAAGCGATATGCATCTCGTGCATATCTCGATTTTATAAGAGATTTATTGGAGAACTGAAGATTATGAATGAAGGAGTATGATGTGTGATAACCCGTTTTGACACGCCATATTGTAATAGGATTAATCAAAGAAAAACTCACATTTTCTGCATGAATAGCTCTATCGTCATTGGCTTCTTCACCCTCATCTCCTTCGTCATCATTTTCTCGAACTTCTCCATACACATCTTCATCGTCCTCTTCGCTACTCTCCTCAAACTGTACATTGATCCCATATGTTTCATCAATATTCTCATCGTTGGTTGTAGTTTTTTCGTCACTGCCGAAATCCGTAATCTTCTTACCGAGGTTTACAAGCAGCGCGAATCTTTCTTCCGCTAATAAACCAAGTAAAAGCTCTGTTTCTTTTTTCTTTTCTTTCTCTTTAAGCCGATCATTTTTCAACACAGCTAGTACTTCGTCAGCCGCACCACAAAGAATATCGCGTGGCTGATCGCTCAAAGCTTCTTGTATGAAATGGAGCAATACCTCGTAAGTCTGACGCGTCTCTTGTGTTTTCGGACGATATACAATACCAACCATTTCATCCACACCTTCGGATAATAATGTTGCTCCTTTCATACGTGTGAAGTCATATTGCGCCTCATCGCGCTTTTGACGTCTATAAAATACCAAATATATCAACTTTGTATACGTCTTATGTGATTTCTTATAGCATTCGTACATTGTAATAAAATGTATTTATTGTAAAACTACAAAATAGAAAACTATTCTAAAACTATTCCTATTAAGGACACGTTACACCAGGGGCTTGCGTGCGTATCTTAAAACGAGGTGAAACGTGTGAGGAACGTTGTACGTTTCACCTCGTTTCTCAAGACACACACGCGACCCCCACAGTACGTGATTTGAGACGCAACTTTAGGCCCAACTTTTTGTTTCAACCTCCACTATATAAATAGTTGACTTGACGCTCGTTACCTTGACTATGACATTGAAGATTCAAGGAAATAATTTTAATGGCGATTTAGTAGAAAATAACATTCCATCGTACGAATGGACGTGCACTTGAGACAGAACATTGCATGCCTCACGTATGTATATCTAACGATGCCGTGTCAAAGACATGAGCAACGCGAAAGAGGTAGTAGAAATTAAATCGGGTTGAAAGTTGCTTCTAAATCGAGTCGAGCCAATGATCTACAATAAACTCACTTGACTTTTCTCTCTTCCGCCTTCCCAGGTTTGGTACGCTGGGCCCTATCACCCATACGTGTACCATCCAATTTTCCCACGAGGGACATAACCTCGCCGGTAGCCTCATCTCGGCTGCGTCTTTCTATTAACCGGACGTCAGCTTGTAAAACGAGATTGGAATTCTGCAAATGTTAGCGCAACATAATGCAACATAATCTCACACACACACACACCGTAGCCGTAACGTTATAAACATCATGTTCATGTGAGATTGAAAAATAAACGTTATAAATTTATGAAATAAAATAAATAAATTTATAAATAAAATTAGCATAAAGATAATTCAAAGCAACTATTACGTCATTATTAAAGAGCTAACAATAAGAAATAAGAAATACAAACCGCTTTATATTCGTACTGCAATTGACGCGCAGCAGCATCCGCCATGATTGCATTACATCGTTTTCAACCATAGACATAATAGTATATCTAGATCCATACGTATCTTTTCACGAGGTAAAAATGCGAAAAGTGAACAGATTTACTAGATTTCGACCAATGAAATTGTAGATACTTTAGTGAATTCTTTAACGAGAAACGTATGCGCGCAAACTCTGCTCTAACAGAAAAGCTGCAAGCTTATTGGCTAAAAACTGTGCGATAGCCAATCACGTTGCAGCCTTTCTGTTAGAGCAGAGTTTGCCATTAGAGAATCGGGCCCCTGAACTGCAGCGAAAAAGAACAGACCATATGCTTTTACGTTCTTCTACCTTATCTCAGGAACGGGTAGCACACGGTAGCATCGTAGCATAGTGCGTACATACATACCTGTATAGAATAAACGGAATAACCTATGGAAAAGTACTTAAAATCTACTTGTTTGTTTGTTTTTCAATATGTGTTTCTTTAGAACGTATTTCAAGCTTTGTATGTGTAAGATTTATATGTGCGAGATAATTTAATATTGAACATCTGATACTAACAATAAGAAGTTTCTCGAGGTAAATTTTCAAATTTTTCGTTAATGGACATTTATTGTGTGTCGAGTGGTAGTTGAGGTTGAGGTTGAGGTTGTGATCTCGTTGATCAAGTTGACAAGGTATGAAGAGAAATATTCGTATATCCGCTTCTTTTCTAATAATTTTATTAAAAAAACAATATATTATATACGTAGAAGAAATATAGCTTATTAGAAGCAGCTCTCAAGCAATGCTCTCCCTTAGAATTCTTAATACGTCATCAAAAACATGACATACAAGCTACGTGAAACATAAATTTTAAGGTCTAATGTTTGTGAACGTGTATGTACGTATGTATAACGTGGTTTTTAGTTATTCAAATTTATAGTTGCTTGATTATTACGAGGGACATTCACGAAGTAATGCAACATATTTTTTTCTTATTCAAGATTTGTTTTATTGCTTCAAGTTTTAAATACATCATACTTTTCCCCACGTCTTTGGCTACAAAAATATATTTTTTTAACATAATCACGTCTTCATTCACGTCTATGTCATCTAAATGTAAAAACCTGTATGTTACTGCTGTGCCACTATAGGTGAAGAACGACAGTCGACAGTCTACCCTACACCTTGGACCCTTGGATCTAGCACCTTCTGCCGTGACTTAATTTATCGATATGACGTTCCTGACATTATTGTAAACTATACATTCTATCATACGCAGTGTCTGCTCATGCATTTGATACGTGATCGTCGTGATCAGAACGTCTTCTGACAAAGCTCGCGTAGCCTTCTTCAGCCCTCTTCCATGTAAAGAATACGAGCATGTGCTACGAAATCATCGGCCTTGAAAACAGATTTTTGATTGTGCTACTATAAGTAGTGATAAGTATACATTTTGACTTATCTTTAGATATAGATCACGCATATGCATGACTCATAACTATAAACGAGCTCTGTCTTGGGACTTATAAGTACGAGTAAGTAACCAAAGTCCAAAAGACATTTAGGTATTTTTCTTCAATCTTTTTTGAGCTGTTTTTTTTTTAGTTCATTAAACCTTGGAGAGTAAGCTTTTCAACTATAAAAAGAGTTTGTGAAAGTTGGAGGCTGTATTAGGATAAAAGAGTCTTATTCAGAGTGTGACTTGTGTGATATCAATATCGAATAACTTTATATCCTTGTAACTTTTTTATTTGGCCTCTCCTAATACGGAGATCTGTATTTTTGGACGTGGCTCGTCAAAACGATTCAGCATATATATACAGGTTGTTCGATTTATGTATGTCATAAAATAAATCGCATATTCTACATAAAAAACTGATTGTGAGTCGAAAAGTCCTTTATAGTTTTTAGATACTTTTAAGGATATTAAGCGAGATCGTGCAAGTTACAGTTTGAATACGTTCTCAAATTAAGTATCCATAGATGAGGTGCATGTGTGCATATTCCGTAAATAAGAAAGACCATGCCTCGAAATCTCAAGGCTGAATACTTGTGTACAGCTTCAAAGCTAAAAGAACACTGTTTAAAATGTGTTAATAAAAAAACATTACAATATGATGTTTTCAAAACTATTATGAGAGAAAAATGGCTGGGTTTCTCCAGACCCCACGTGAGACTTACACGTATGCAAAAAATATATAAGTGTGACCTGCGAGGGTTAAAATGCTTTATAATATACATATATATCACCTTTTAAATTATTGCAAGATGAGTGGATATGCGAATATTTCTTTGCTCATGTTCTTTGTGATAGATTATAACGTCTTTTCCAGGCATATGCTCAAACATAAATATTTTGCATCGATTTTGATGAAGAGGTGGCCCTAAAATATCCAATTATGGCATCGGCGATCGAAGTTTTGGGGAAGCAAGCAATGAAAACGTTCAGCGATCGCCGGTTTTGTCAAAAAAACTTGGAAAAATTATTAAGTTTGCTAAACAAGATAACAGCAGAGGATGTGAAACTCGATAAAAACATTCTAGATTACGTTAGTAGACAGCCCGCGCCTATGTGCGTGATGGATATATTCGAGAACAAAGACATAACAATTGCAATTTTCATATTGAAACATGGAGTTAGGATGCCTATGCATGATCATCCTGGAATGCACGGTTTATTGAAGGTATGTAAATATTTGTGTCGTACATTTATATATATATATATATATATATAAGCGTTGTTGTACGACATAATGCGTAAAAATTGATGGTATAACAACTATAATACATAGATTGTCTTCAAACCGAAAGATATTAGCTTAAGATTCGACAAAAGATATAATTTTGAGTAAAAAAAGTTCCAATAAATTGTAATATGTATCAATATAATGTATACCGATCATAATATAGGTAATCAGTGGTATGGTAGAATTAAGCAGCTACAGTTTGAAGACAAAGAGTGATCATGTAATTAAAGCGAAGGAGGAAATTGCGGCAGTCAGGCATAGGCCTGACTATCTTCATAGCAACTCACCCGCTTGTACCTTTACACCGACGGAAAAGAATTTTCATGAAATCTTGTGCGTGGAGGGTCCTGCAGCTTTTCTAGACATACTCAGTCCACCGTATGACGTCGACGAGTTTGGCAAGGGAACGAGACCCTGTACGTTCTTCAAGACCGTCAAGTCTAAGTTGTGTACAGACGTGACAGATATAATCGAAGAAGTTCAATTGACAGTTGTGGAGAATCTGCCGGACTTTTATTCTTCGAGTTTAGAGTATAGAGGACCTCCTTTGAAAAATCACTGTACGTAAGATAATACTTTTCCACTTCGTGGTTTGTGAATTTTGTATTTGTGACGTTGTGCATAATCATATAGTTGTATAGTACATAGACTTTTACCACTATAATCTTCACCGCTAAATATATTTAAGATTTAAGGCTCCTGGTCCCTGCTACAACTGTCCTTATTTAATGACGTCAGAAGCGAGAAATGACACGTTTGCGAATACACCAGCGAATAAGCCTATATGCGGTTAGGCTTTGCATCACATTCATTTTACGACTGTTCATTAACTGTCAAGGGGAACGGATAGAACTCGGAATATTTTTCAAGTGTGCTGAAGTGATCTAAAGTGTCATTTTGTGCAAATATCTTTTTATTTGGAAATACCATGCAAGAATTTTCCATGTGTCATTTTTCGCTTTTGACGTCATTAAATATAAGGACAGTTACAGCAGGGACTAGGGAGTCTTAAGTTTAATGCACGCGTGGTAGATATAATCGAATCAAGAGACACGGGGTAGTGTCTCGCGCCAAGTATACGCGTAGCGCGAGACCGCTTCGTGTACCTCTTTACGCGAGCCGGAGAGTTGCGAGTACCTGGAGATTATCAGATTTCAATAACAGCTAAATGTTCATATTGTGAACGCGTGGAGCTCCGTGCCCTGTAAATTTAGCTCCAACTCGATTCTATAGTTAATCACATGTCACTGTTGGATGCCGAGTATATGTACATAGATATAATATATTAGCGATTTTGAAGGCTTGTGCTGTTCTGCACTGGTGCGTATTAAAGACTACTACATTTATCGAGAAAGATACGGTACATTTTTACTGATAAAGTATTCAATGTTAATATATCTTCATGTATAGCAGTCTTTAAAAAGTTAAAATAAAGGCAGTGCATATGCCTGACGAGTTTACTAAGTAAATAGATTGAGCGATTTCCATACCGACAATGCTTTAATGGGAAGAGTAAATAAAGAAAGAAAGTAACTGCTGTATCTCTTTCTCTCTTTACACCTACACAGTGACATCGCTGACACGCGTGCTTATACGTGAAATAATAGATATTCGTATTGATTTTTTTGTTAAAAAGAGAAAATCGAGATTGGTCGTTCTTTCTTTCTCTTTCTGCATATCGTTTAAAGTCCTGCGTTTTATGCTCGATCTGTTTGTATTATGTTTATCCTAGAGAATATTATGATGTCTTAATATTATTAGGTATCTTATGGAACTGTCGGAAACATGTCATTATGATGCTTTTAAAACATCCTTTACGTATCAATTTATGATGTCTGATGTCTTTAAGATATTGTTTTCAGATGTTTCTACAACATCTTATTTAGGATCGCTTTTAAGTCATATATTTCATGGCAAGGTGACACGTGGTTATATATAAGTGCATTAACAGGAAGAAAAACACAAGAGAAGAGCTAGAGTTGTTTGATAAATATATATATATATATTAATACGTCAACATTTATATCGCTTAATGATTGTCTATAACTTTTATTATGTGGATATTGTGTACACTTGTTGTTTGTATATAAATAATAGATAGAGAGATCAAGTTTTATCATTAGCAAAGTTATGTAAATCATCCGTGATATACCGATTTACTACGTCCTGCTTTTATCTTTTGTTTTTCTCCTTGTTAATAAATTTCAATTAACTTACGTGTGTCGTTATGCTAAAGTAATAAAAAATATCAGTGTCAGATTTAATTAAACAGACAGTAAAGTTATATTACATCCAGCGTGGTCACGACATATGTATTTTAATCAATAGATGTTGCACCTGGTAATGGTTGGGTAGGATAAACAGTTGTATGTGATCCAAACCATGTTTTATAAGAAAAATGTCCTGAATCTTTTGACAAAGTGTTAAAAAGGTCTTAAAAAATAAGCGTCTTTTAAGGACCGTCTACAATAGCCGTAAAAGTATGTAGCAAGACGTAAGCAGTAAGCTATTGACCAACCACAGTCGATTATTCTTGAATTGTAAAAATCTCATTAGTCAATAGCTTACCGCTTACGGATATATACGCTTATGCATATTCTTGGGGCTATTGTAGACGAGCCTTAGATATGCGGTGTTATCTGAGCATGAATCCAGTCAATTATTTTTATGAAAAATTTGATTAGATGCTCTATTATTAGATCGCATGCGCTCGACGTCCGACAGAGATGCGATTTAATGAAGAACAGGCTTCACACGATCAAACTTTGTTCTTCTTAACACTTCTACGTTGTTCACTATTTCACACTTGCGATGTGACTATATAATCGTGTAACCATACGTAGAATAAGAAAGTCAATGAAAAATGGAAAATGGAGCACCGAATAGCTCACACGCAGTGATGAACAGCAGTTGCCTGTAAAACAAGAAACCTAGTTTGATTTCTGTTGCCCTGCAACTTTGAATAATTAATTGGAAAAATATTTATTGTTCCATTAAGGAACCGTAGAGTATATAAATTTCAAGAACACAACCAAGGCCACTTGGTATGAAGAGCGCTTGCTGAAACTTGGTGCCTTACGAGGAAGATAAAAAAAAATTGACATTTATAAAAAAATTATTTAAAACGTTTCTGATCTGTACTAAAATATAGCTAAAGCTTTAAATATAAAAGGAAGACGCTTGCGCGTTTTTCTTTATCGAAGCTATCAGGTACCAGGATAGCCAAATCTGTCGAGAACAAATATCGAAAGTGTCTGCTACAAATTTTGTCGACAAAATGTCAGCAGAAATATACCAGAATCTGATAATAGAATGGCAACGTGATTGCAGAATTTGGCGTTTCGTAGCTATTGAAATGATGTATATTATGTATTTGTTTACGAAATGACAGATTCTCTGCGGTTTTGGCCGACAATCTGCCGACTATCAAATTATGTTGACAAACTTCGCTGGCAAAACACGAGTTTAATGTGGATACAGCTAATACCGGTTCTGTTGCGATGTCCGAGCAAATACTGCCAATCTATTGTCATACTGCGGGCAGTTTGCTTACTTAATATCTTTCTCGGATTACTTTTCGAACTATAAACTATAAAAAGTCCACTTTGAACGTTCAGTTAAGTCATGATATAAGCATATTAATTCATCACGATCGTTTCTATCAAGATTTAAAGACGACGTCAAAGTCAAGTGTAGAAGACGTAATATAATTATTTTTATTTTTAACGTTTACTTTTTAAGCAAAACGTGTACATTTTGTTACATATTGATTTAATCTATTTTTATTGTTATCTATTTTTATTGTAGATAATATAAAGCATTACATGTAAAAAATTTATTTTTTGAAAACGTACATATTTCACGTAATATACTATATTTTTCGTATCTTTTATGCGTTTTAATTTTTAAGATATTAATTATTTATTGCAAGATAGGTTGTAAAATAAATTTGTATCGGTAATATTTTCTTTAGATATATAGTACAAAAAAGGTCATTACGAGACCGGGCAAACAGTTCAGATAGAGAAGTTAATAAAGAGAATGCCCTGACTCTCTCGAGATATTAATAAATTGTTAGTAAAATTAAGAACATCGTGAAAAATATGTATATTATCTTCGAAAGCGGTGTTTTAAAATTTAAGAGTATTTTCATAACTGGAAAAAATATCTGTTACTTTTTAAACTTTTTTTTCTTATTTTGAAGCTAAAGTACTTAAATAAAATATACATATAATGTTACATTAAAAGGCAGGATAATATTGAAAATAATCAATTTTTATTTTAAAAAACATTGTTTTATATTTTAAGCTACAGATAATGATTTTTAGATATGTCTAAATGTTTAAAAAAGAGGTGGGATATAGTCCTCTAGCGATCTGAAGGATTAGCGGATAATCAAGAAATAATTTTAAAAAACTTGTTATTTGGTGGCCCTCCTCCTTCTCTGCTTATAGCTTTGACTTGAAATAGATAAAGAAAAAGAGGATGATCATAAAAAAACTTTAGAAGCATTTTTCTATAAAATTATTTTTTTTTATTTTTATGTACCTTTTTCTTGGAAAATATTAAACCGATTTTTATAAATTTTTTAAAATCTTCAGAAATGGACTATGTAATTTGATTGTACGTTTTTAAATAATTGAGATTGAGATAAAAAATAATTTTCAAATAATTAAAACTCAGAGGTTTGTTTAAATAAAAAAACGTCGATCAAAATGTAGTTAATTATATGAGAAAACAAAAAATTAAGTATGACTCGAATATATTGTTGATCTGGTGCTGAGAAAAAGGAACATATTTGGATCTATTCAATAAATATATTTGCATACAAAAAGTTATTAAAAAACATCGCCCTAAAAATTGTATACTTTATTTGTTAATAATATATTTGTGTTAAATGGATTGGTTTATAACATATATGGTTTATAATATAATATTTTATACTTTGAAAAACTTGTGTTATACTTATCCAGGAAAAAGGGGAATAAATTCAATAAAGGTATAGTTAAAGTCTACATTGTTAAAAAAACTATCAAGTTTGTAAACTTATTACAAAATGATACTATTAATTATTCGAGTATGTGTATCAGTACTCGATCACTTCGAACAGACAATTTATTTCAAACTAGCAAATCAGGTACTCAGATATTTTTTATCTGAAAAATAATCTAAAATAAAAGAATATGACACATTTGACATTTTCAAGAATCATTTGTAAGATACAAAATGCTTGTTACTTGAAAGTTTCTCTTACCATTTACGTAGACAAGTTAACGAACATTCAATCTTTACGTGGTTATTGAGTACTTGGCTTATTATCATTGGTTTGAATAACGGATACATTTGCGACTTTGAATGCCTGATATCCAATACTATTGCAAAATAAAACGTAAATATATATGACGCGAAATATAGGTGTAACTACGTAAACTACGAACACTGTAAATTTTTATGTAAGTAAATAATCATGGTTTTCTTATATTTGCTACAGAGATTATTTTATGACAGCATTTACATGTGAGATTAGATTACAAAATATAGTTCATGAACCTTAATTCTAATATAGCATATTTATGTATAAACATATATGTATACATATGTATGCGCGCGTGCACACACACATATATATACATATATAATTTATATATAAATGTCAGTATTCTGTAGACGTATCTAGAGTCACAGTAAATAGTTTTACGTAACAAACATTTGTCATAATAATTTGTTACGTTTATTTCTTTTCTCTGCGATAGCACTTGAGCTTTTCACTATAATATAAAATTCAAAGATAATGATTCGTGCTAGATTATTTAAAGTTAGATAACGCTAATAACATAAAGAAAAAATCGTGTAATTATTCCCGCTTTCATTCTTTATCGTACAAGGAAGATAGTAGAAAGTATTACCCGTGTAATATAATTATTAAAAATTACTGTTCCTCTAAATGTTAATTTAAAGGAGATGTCATCCTTTAGATTGCCCAACATCTTTCACCTTTAGAAAATACAATCCTGAATCACACGCACTGATCTTACTCAAATATAGTTCTTATTTTTATATACTTATATACAACTATCTCTTTATTTCACATGGCTGTACTACGATCACCGTGGATATATACGTAACATTAAAGATTACATCTGTAAGACCGTTTATGTATAAATAGCGCTACTGTAGAGCGTCGATCTGCTCCTTTTTACATTTGAAAGATTATATCCACACTAATCGACATTCAAATATATTCATTGATATTTTATTTAACTTCGATCACTCTCGGAGTCTTGTTGCCTTTTGTATAATGCTACATTGCTTTCCGTATAGTCCATTACGCGACGCTGACATTGTCTCTTGTATTGTTGCTGTTTATGATAAATTTTGAACGCACCTTTTATTGTTATAAAGGCTGCACCACCCTACAGAGATAAGAAACAGAAAAATATATTTTAAAAAGTACACGCACGCGCACAATAGAAATTTAAACAAGGCGGTTCTTTAGTTACTTAAGACTTAAAGAATAATGTTAATTTTTAATACCATACATATATGAAATCGTCTTGTATATATTTGAGAGTACGACAAGATTTGTGATAATATTTTTATAATTTGAAGACGTAATACGCACCAACAATGTTCTCTGAAAGTTGGAACTTATGCTTTCGAAGAATATTCTTCCGCATAGACTAGCGATGGTCGGCAGTAAAAGTGCGCCGCAAAGAACACGTGTCGCAGACACTGGATCGTTCATTGGAGGTATATCTTCAGATTGTATACTTGTGTCTTCGTCGTTATAACTGCAACACGTATATTTTAAAAGCATGTTATTTTACGTGGGTGCATTTTTCACTATATTTTTCATATTATATCGGGTTTTCCGTAAATATAACGTGTTCAGTTAAATATATGTACGTTCCAAAGATATTTATATAGAGAGGATACATCACCAGTGTTTATTACTTCCAATAAATCTTAAAGTATGATGTTGTTTGATTTTTTAAGAGAACCAGTTTATACGCGACACAATAATAATCTCGTTCTAAATGGAGGCATTTTTAAAATTTCAACATCACTATTTTTTGTAATGGAATCAGTTTTTCTACACAACTCACGTATCTTTATTCTACTTGTAAAAGTATTAAGATAAAGTCAACGAAAAGTGAATGTTATGTGAGATAATGTATCAAAATATATTTTTTGCAAACTCATTTCACATTTTTCGATTACTTTATCTACTTTTATGCAGAATAAAGAGGATTGATTTATGATTAAAAAATTTACCTGGAGTAAGCGTGCGTTGACCCCACAAGATGTAGCCTTAAAAATTAATAAACTTTCAATTAAAGCGTTTTTCTTAAAAAACTCATATTTTAGGATATATTGGAAGTAGAACGTTCTAGTATCTTTACAAGCATAATACATACATAATATATACTATTTTTAGAATCGCGATAAATATAAATTTCCTTGAAAAATTAGAAAATTGCACTAGAACATAAATTTACTACGGTATATACATATAAATAATGGACGTTGACTATTTATTGACAGTAATATTGCCGATACAAACCTGCTCGGTAGAAAATGCCTTAAAATAGGAACTTTGGATGCGTGTCGCCTCAAAAAACTAAGGGCCTGATCTTCCCAACGAAGCATCTTTCCCAAAACCAACATAATTGGAATAGTTGGCAAGCCAACCAGTAGGACTAAAGGATCAGCCTGTTCCATCATGGTAAGACCATCCTTATGACCCACCACTTGCATGACAGTAACCGCACCATAAGTCACAGCTGTCCAATATATGGATCCAACTACTATACCAGCGGCGATAAAAGGGCATACTCGGAAGATGACTGCATCAATCGTGTCGAGTACTACCACTAATGGACCTACAATTAATTTGCATGTAGGATACTCTACATGTGCAAAGAGTATAATTATAATATATATCACAATAAAATAAAGTAAAATAATGTTTATAATATAGATACTTGTATTGTTAAGAAATAACAAAAACACTAAACCCACTATAACATTAGAGATATAACACGGTCACACATACGTATATACACGTACACGACATATATATCTATACATATATATATATATATAATATATATACACATACATGCATACACATATGCATCTATGTATCTATGTATGTATAATATAATATATTCACCCATGTTTGGATAAACTATGATATATTCTGTATTGCATTGTGGGCATGCCACGGCATGTCCAGCATGACCCTTTTGCTTCTCATCGACCCATCTCTGAATACAACCCTGATGAACCCATTTTGTAGTGCCTCGGCAATGACACGGTTTAACCCACGCTGCGGTCGCATCGTCTTCATCAGTTGCAAAGCATACCCAGCAGTATCGCCTGCTGGATAAAAGAGGTTGACATTATAAATTAATAGAATGTGTCAAACAATACGCGCAGGACGTTGCTGTAAGTCTTAAAACGTGTAAAAAAATTAGATGGTATAAAGGGTTACCTAAATAAGTACACAAACTTGAAGGGGATAATCTTTGGCTTATTTTAAGAAGAAAAAGTCCTACAAACATATGTGTCCTAAACTGCTTTGTTCTCAAAATACTGAGTATCAATGTTGTGGGAATGTAAAATTTCGAAAATCTGGAAAACGTTTAAAAATATTGTATTCAACGTTGGTATGCGTACACGTGGTCGTAAGAACCATTTTCTAGTACCGATAAAACATTTTTAGATTCACCAGAAGCATGCATCTTTGACACTCTGTATTTTGAAAATAAAGCAGGACATATGTTTATACATATATTCATAGGATCTCTTCTTCCTAAAGTAAGCCAAGGAATATCCCTTACTTAGGAAACATCTTGTATATATAGTTTGAAGAATATTTCTTGGCAATACGAAATGCACTAAGCGTGGAGGTACACGTGAAATCACACGTGCTTCAAACAATAAGCATAAACTTACTCTTCTTCTGGAGTCAATGATGGCACACTGGACGTGATTTGATTTGGCGAAGATGCCCCATCGGTAATATCAACAGATAACTCATGATCCGTTATGTCGTCCCATGCATTTTGAGAACTATCATCCTCCAGCGACGCTACTTGTGCCGTGGCTTGAGAATCAGATACTTCTGTTATAAAAACAAAAAAGTGACGTATGTACGTCATAACGTCTCTCTGCCGTAGGCAAAAGGATTTCGTTAACCAAGTGTTACCATTGTTAGAGTCAACAGCTTGTCTATCGGATCTCAAATTTGTGCTGAGTCTCCTTAGAGCTTCCTCTATGCTTGGAAGACGTCGGATGTTGGCCCTGGTTATACCTGACTCAATACGCACTATCCTTCCACGGCTATCAAGCCCATAGGAGATATGCGGCAAGTTATCGTCAGACATCGTGTCTCAGTGAGGCAAAACGCTCACAAGTTCATTACCATCTGGAAAACACAAGACAACACTTACGTATCGCCTACAAACGCATCGCTCTCTGAACTCTGAACGCGAGCACTTGATTCCGATATCCGAATCAGGAGGTTATACGCGGTTGTATCAGCGGAAACGTCTGTCGGGCGAGTTTACACTTTTGGCATTTCGTTACCGCAAATCGTATAAATATTACGCAAATGTTTTTTGCGCACCGTACGTGAAACCGTTACGCAACTAGCACAACGTACGTTCACACGATACACGCGCGTGTCTTACCTATCAAGATTTTATTCGCCACCATTCGCCACTATCGACAGTATCGACACTCGTATCAGTCGTATCTCGCGCAATGCTCAAAAGGCATTAAGGGTTAAGGGCACGACGTTGATCAAGCACGACGAGGACGACGGTACGTATGTACATCGAACCTATTCGTCCTAATGAACAAACGTGCTCGTGTCAAGCAACGTTAACGTACGTAAGTGCGAATGAATGGAGCCGTATGCCGTATGCCGTATGTGCGAGCGCGTGTCTCTCGTTGATCCAAGATGTCCAAGATTAAAAACGCTCGTCCCGCACAGCACGAGTCAAATCCTGTCGGGACTGTCGACGATCGGCGATCGGCTCCTTCCAAATGCGATCGCGCGAGAGGATCGTACGTCAACGTCAAGTGAGTCGGCACTGACGCTCTGAGCTCTCAAGCGAGTCAGCGTCAGCAGTCAGCGAGCGGAAAAAAAGGGCTTCTGGTCCATTCTGGTCCTGGTAAGTATCTCATGACGTTTGTATACATTTCGGCGAACGGCGACGCAAGCGAAACGCGAGGAATCTCTGTCAACGGATATATATATATATATATATATGATACCTGTGTACCACGCGTTTCATTAATATCTAATAGTTTAACGCTTGCAAGATATGATTTACGATTAAATGACCGTGTTCATGACTACATACTACATCTTTTGATATATCTTATTATTTTTATTTATATACAGGGTGTTTTCTAAATAAGTATACACAAACTTGAAGGGGATATTCCTTGGCTTATTTTAAGAAGAAAAAGTGCTATAAACATCCAGGTCCAAAACTGCTTTGTTTTCAAAATACTGGGTGTTAAACGTGTGGAAAAAAACAATGAACGTTTTGAAAATCTGGAAAACGTTTGTATTTTAACTCTTGTGAACTCTACATTTAAAGTTCCCGCCTCACTCTACCCCCCTGGAGTGCGTTCCGATTCCCCACCTGAGTGCTGAAAATCTATAGTGCACGTGACATATACTATAGGATTTTTAGCACTCGGGTGACTCGGGTGGGGAATCCAAACGCAGCCCTGGGGAATCCGAACGCATGTATCGTCCTTGAGGCGGGTCACGGGTGCCATTTACAAGAAGAAGATAGGATTTTGTTATTTGTTATATTATTGTCGAAGATTATAGACATAATAAGATGACATTATGTAGTGTAAAAAATTGCAAAAGCAACCACAGATCAGGAAGTAGTGTACATTTTTTTCGGTAAGTAATATTATTTTTTTTGGAAAGTTTCTTTGGTTGAAAGGGTTAGGTGCTTAATATTTATTTGTAAAGACACGAGGTTAGGTTAAGTTGAAAGATGATATTTTAATATTTTGTACGGTATTCACCCTTTGCAGAACAAGTAGGGCTTTCAAGACCCACTCGATATTTCCATTTCAAATATTACGGGGATTTTACGAACGGTATAAATAGATTCCCTTTGAAAGTATACTTGAATTCTTTCAGATTTTTTATGGCAACCGTACAGCTTGAAAATCTTAACTGGCGTAAAAGCAGCAGACGTACACGTGTTCTGCGAAGGGTTAAATGTATATTATTAAAATCTCAACGTATACAATATAATGCAAATAATGAGATGTATATAAAACAACTTTTAAATATGTGTACTGCGTACACGTAGTCTTAATATAATAATAGACTTTACGTCTATTGTAAAAAGCAAGTTCAAAGTATCAGTGTTGCATTTATTGAAAAATTACAAATGTCCTATTTATAACTTCCACTATTTGTAACGTACACTCTTTATAAAGCTGTATACACGTGTATAATTAGCTGTGTATACGTAATATTTTGTAAAAAAAATTGTTTTTGTTTAAAAAAATATTTTGTATGTTATAGGTTTCCTCTAAATAATGAAAATCTTCTGAACAGATGGCGTGCTGTTGTTGGAAAAGCAGATTGGAAACCGAAAAAAACAAGTAGAATTTGTAGTCTGCATTTTAGTGAAAAAGATATTATACGAGGCATGGGATATAAATATTTTTATTTACGTGAAAATGCAGTACCAAGAGATTATTCTTCACGTGTCACAAAAAAAGAGCAGATTATCTGCTCAATGTTAAAGTCAAAAGAGACGTACACGACTGCTAATAAATCTGTAAGCTCCAGTAAAACTTATGTCTTGGACAAAAGTGCTGTAGAGGATCACAACTATTCAAATAATGATAGTACTATGATTGAAAATGATGGATCAAATACATTTGGCACTCAAGATTCAAATCACGTGGTTCAAAAGACACGTCTTTACTCAGATAAGAAACCCGACGTTATTCAAACTGATTTTGAAAATATATGTACGGCTGCAAGCCGTAGTACGTCTGTAAGCTCTAGAGAAACTTGTATCTTGGACAAAAGTGCAGAATGGGATCACAACTATTCGAGAAATAATGTTAGCATTACGATCGAAAACGATGGGTCAGGTATATTTGACACTCAAAACCCAAATCACGTGACTCAAAGGGCACGTTCTCAATCAGATAAAAAATGCAAATTTATTCTAATTGATTCAAAAAATATCGTTATGTTATCGCCTATCTCACACACGTCAACTAATCTCAACTCTAAAAAGGAAATAGATTTTGCTGCAAAAAAAATACAAAAATTATCGACAAATGTAAAAAATATGAGAAAGAAGAACAAAATATTACAGCAGAAGTTGAGAAGATATAAGAAAAAAATTACTTCAATGAAAGAAATGCTTAACCGCGTGCAGAATAAACTGACGTCGGATGATTCTTTGCACGTAATAAAAGAAGACTTTATTGAGGAAGATTTTACGTTACAGATTTTCGAAAATAAAGTTAAAAACGAAGACCGATAAACTAAAGGTTAACGTTACACGGATGAGGTAAAAATATTCGCTTTGTTGATTACGTATATCTCCCTTAAAGTTTATGACGTTTGTCTCTGATAATTTTTCTTTTTTTTTTCTTCTTTTGGCTTTACATCATTTTTAAGAATAAATTTTATAAAAATGTTTTTTAGTGACAGTAAGTTACAGACCGTTATAAGAATATACATTTAAACATTGCCTAAATATATTTAACTTACAAATTTGTCACTAAATAATGTTGCTGGTATTACATATTTATATGTACATATACTTTTTTAAACTAAACGCGTGCACGCTTTTTTAAACTAAAAAAACTGCACCATGGTGCAATAGAATAATATTTTTCAATAGAATAACTAATATATAACTAAATATGCTTTAAATAGTTGCATATTGTGTTGCATGATATCCATATTATTAAAAATAAGAAAATGATATGCTTCTTATCGATGAACCAAAGCATTGACCTTTATTTGTGCAATAAAAAATATTTTATTCATAGGACATTTTTCAACGTGCCTGCACATTAATCCTAGAAAATTGTTACTGATTATTGATATAGAACCTAATTTTCACGTTGATGTTTTTCAGAGTTAAGGAAATTTTCATCGAAAGAGATCACGCGTGCACGCTTGAGTTTGACCATGATATTTCGAAAGGAAATATGGGGTCCTCTGAAACAATAGATGATAGGCACATCTACGTATGGAAGCACGGGGGATCATTCAGAAAAGGGAATCCGTCTAAAGACGACATCGCACGCGATTGGAATATTGACTTGTTTTTGTTGGTTTCAATAGGCGAAACGAAAGTGATCTGTTGGATCTTTTTTGAAAAGCACGTTACGAGCGACAAGGCTCAGGTAGTAAAATCTACAATTACATAAATATTAGCTGACTAGCATGATCTACCCATAAGCTCTTTTAACATGTGATATATTAATCTAAGTTTTTTATAATACGTGAGTTGTTCGTTACATGTAAATACGTATGAGAACTACGTTGTTTATTTTCTCATCCGACAAAAAGCTACAAAATTTTTTTTATATAGATCTTTGTCACATGTGTCAAACGTTGCAAGAAATACTAGCTAGACTAGGCAAAATAAAGTAATGAGGGGGTTATATCAGATGGCAATATATTGTTGAGTTGCATACGTTACAAACGCGATTAAAATAAAAAAATAATTTATCTGTATATTACTAGGAAAGATGATAAAATAAAAGTGAAATACGCTGTCTAGACTTTATGGCCCGTATTCTCAGTTCACTTTTTGATCGATAAATGCGCGCATTTATTTCTGAAATTCTATAGTCTATCTAACGTAAACTATATGCTAAATGCGCTCATTTATGATAAAAGTGAACTGAGAATACGGGTCTAAGTTCTTCCGTCGCTCTCTTTACACTTTCTTATAAAAAGATTTGTCATAGTTTTAAGACTGCGAAACAACTATTGAATTTATTCTAAAAATTAACATACTGTTTGATATTCATCTCACGTCACAGAATCCTTTCAACAAAGATTATAAGAAACCATTAAAACGAAATAATTTAAATCATCAGAATGCAATAGTAGTCAACGATATAACACCATTTCTATTTACTTTGCGTGATGTTAATGATTAATTTTTATGTATACGTGACAGTAAAACTTATTCTCAGATTTACAGCGGCGACGAAATCGATTTTTTCAGTTACAGAAACTCTGAAAATAATTAAGTATTTCAATATGTTTTAACTTTTGTAGATTCTTGCAAGATCACATGAACTACTATTTATGACTACGTTTATACGGATCGATTTACGCCGAAGTTATAACATTGATATTAGGGTGCAGTCCCACGTAGAGAAAAAAGCGGAACGGAAACAAACGGAAAGCAAGCACAGTGGGGAGTAACTACGCAGAACGTACGTTTCTCCAAATATCTGTTCCGATTTTATATGACTGGGTTCCCCCATGTACCAGGAAAAACGGAAATTTATTACGTATACTTTACAGAAATGATTAATATTATAACATATAATATCTGTCTATATGATAAATATTGAAACAATCTCATGGAATATATTTTACGGAGAAAACAAAGATAATTCAAAATTATTATAAATTTTAGGTTAAAATTCTTTTCGTTTTTCCGTAAAATATCATTAGGTTAAAATTCTTTTCGTTTTTCCGTAAAATATCATCTATGGGGAATCCAGTTATATAAAAGCGGAACGGAATGAAGGGAGAAGTGGGAAGAGTTAAATATACATTGGCCGCGTTCAGGAAACACACTGTTGAATGAGCGTTTATTATGATTGGTTCTTACACTTGGATCCGGAGTAGAACCAAAGGTAAGAACCAATCATATTAAAGAATCACTGACCGCTCACTCAACAGTTGTGTTTCCTGAATGCGGCCATTGTATTATCGTCTTTTAAAGAAACGTTCTGGGGGCTTATTACGGTCCTTGAAACGAGGTGAAAGTTACAAAAGTGAGGAAATTCACTAGGGTATCTATGATTTTATTGGTCAAAATCTAGTAAATCTGTTCACTTTTGTAATTTTCACTTCGTTTCAAGAACCGTAATCGACCCCCTGATTGCGTACCCCCTACTATGGTTCCTTTCCGTTCCGCTTTTTCTTCTACGTGGACTGCACCCTAAAGCCCGTGTCACACTACGTATCGCGTTAAACGACACGGATCGGATTAGGCTGCGTTCCCACTATACGCGTCGCGTTGTCTGTCGTTAACCAATCTAAACATCCCGTCACAAGTAATGTAATAAAATGGGATGTTTTGATTGGTTGGCCCGGTGTCCGCGATGCAAGAACTGTGTCCAAGTTTCGGTTTAAGCCAATGAAACTGCTACTTTTCTGTAAGAGCTGCTAGTTGATTGGCTTAAACTGAAACTTGGACACAGACTATATTTCCATCGAGGGTTCAAATCGGGTCAGAGTCAGCCAAGTCAGCCAATAGCTATGCTGGTTACAATTGCAATTAGGTTAATTCCGTTATAACCAGCATAACCATTGGCTAACTGGTTGACTCTGACCCGATTTAAACCCTCGATGGAAACATAGTCACAGTTCTTGCATCGTGGACACCGGGCGTTACTGTATACTCCTGCTGCCATTGTAGATGACGCTTTATATCTTCTCTTTATTTTATTTTTCTTTTTTTTACTTATGTTTTTTGTATATTTCTTATTTTCTATTTTTTATTTTTTTATTATATAGGTTTTTATGTTCCGAATATGAATGTCGAGTGAAACTCAATTTACCACGTTAATTTACCACGTGGTTAATTTAAAATAAAAATATCTGATTGGCTGGTTCAGTGGAAAAACTCCAGGCATCGGGAGCTGTGAGTGGCTGTGGTCAATCGCAACGTGGTCAAACGGGATGTTCCCTTCCGGCGTCCTGTGTGCACTGTGCAGGAGCCATTAAAGAAAAAGCATGCGCGAGCACGTGTGAGTTCACGTGGATTGTTGCTATACGTTGATTAAATCTTGTTTTTGATATATTATACAAAAGTTTGTACGGCGGTAAGTACTAGAATATTTATAATGAGATCGTGCTTGTAAAAATGTTATAACGATGAAATAACGTTTATCTTTTTTTTTTTATATATCTAGCGCTGCAGTCGATGGTTAGGTTAGGTTATGACAAGTATAACACTTCAAATACATGTTAAAACTGAAATAGCACGAACGTAGCGTGTCCTGCTTAAGGTTTTTAATACGATAAATGGTATTCGTACGCAAAACTGTTATACAAAATGGTTAAGGTTAAGAAAAAGAACTTGTCCGAGTCTGTGCAACAGAGAAACAAGAAACAGCTAAATCCGTTTGAGGTGCATATTAATAGAGACAAGCAGAAAGTATTGGGTCGGAAGAGTAAAAATGATCGTGGACTTCCGGGAGTTTCGAGAGCAAAGGCTATCAACAGACGTAAGCAAAGCCTTCTTCAAGAATATAAATTACAAAATAAAGACAATGTTTTCTTAGACAAACGTATTGGTGAACGAACGTGCGCTATGAGCACAGAAGATAAGGCGATAGCAAGGTTTGCCACGGAACGCATGAAAGCATATAAAAAGGAGAGCATTTTTAATTTGAATGATGAAGTATTGACACATAGAGGACAGACTCTTGAAGAGATCGAAAAATTTGACGATCCTAGGAGCGACGATGACGTTAGCGACAGCGAAAATATTAGCGGCAAGCTGGATAAAAATTTTGTGGAGGAAGCTCACTTTGGTGGAGGAACTTTATCGAAAACAGATTCCGCATTATCCAGAAAGGATTTAATCGATCAGCTGATTGCAGAGTCGAAAAAGCGGAAGGCAGAGAAACAAAAGATACGCGAGCAAACGATAGATCGCACAGAGAAACTTGATTCTGAATGGAGGGACCTCTTGCCCATTATGTCTGTTTCCAAAAAGTCTACGGAGGACATTGATGAAACGACGAAAGCTGATGCTTATGATATTGCTGTACGGCAATTAAAATTTGAAGCCAGAGGTACGCCGTCTGAGAAACTGAAATCAGAAGAACAGATTATTCAAGAAGAGAAAGAGAAATTAGAGAGACTTGAAGCTGATAGATTGGCAAGAATGAAAGGATTTATATGCGGTACTAGTAACCAGTATAAGCATAAATCTGCAGATGATCTCGAAGATGATTTTATAATGGAAACTATCGAAAATAATGATGATGTTAGTTCAGTTCGTGACACCGATAATATCAATACTGAAAGCAGTGATGAAGTTGATGACACGTTTGACGATGATGAGCAGAAAGGAAATAACGTGGGAGACGCTGCCGATGAAATGGTTAAAAACGTAAAAACGAGGGACGGTGATAATAAAAGGCAGGAAACATATTCTGAATCATCTAATGCCAAAGATGAATCCGATGCAGCGTTGAATGACAATAATTCAAAGATTGAAACGTTGTATGATGAAGAGTCCGAGGACGATTTTTCAGATTTAAAGATATCGTCTAGTGAAGATGAAGATGAAACGCAAGTTACCATTGCAAGCGAAAGTAACAAACATGTTACGTTTACTAATGATCTGACAAAAGATACTAAACAGGTAAATCAGTCGGATAAGATTTGTCCCAAATCAATACTAAAACAGAGTACGAGTACACATGTACAGACGTCATCTGACGAGAATGAAAAGCAGGATATCAGAAATGATCTCTTGAAGCGAAAAGAAATTATGGAAAAGGCACGAAAAGAATTACCTTATACATACGACGCTCCAGAAAATTTTGAGCAACTAGAAAAATGGTTAGAACCATATAATGCAGATTATCACGCAGTGGTCGTAGATCGTATTATAAAATGTAATCATTGGACATTAGATAATAGAAATAGAGAGAAGATGTCGAATTTATTTATATATTTATTGCAATATATAAACAACTGTGCCTGCGTGGAGAGTGCTGATGATTTAGTTAAATGTTTCCAAATCTTTGACAGGTATAAATGCGTTATACTTACTAGCTAAATATTACAAATGTATATTATAGTGCTTCGTATTTACATGTAACTTTTATTTCAGATTATGTCCTTATCTTTATGATCTAGCACATATGAATCCAGAGAATGCTAAAACCTGCATACAAGAGGTGATCAAGGAGAAACATAATGAATTTGAAAAAAATAAGACAAGATATCCTGACATGGATACGGTAAGATTATATAAGACATCTTCACGCACGTACAATTTTTTATTAGCAGATATATGATATTACATATTTGTGTGTACCTGACACGTGTGTATGTGTGTTTAAAAGGACAAAAGAAGAGATCAGTATTTAGAGCATATCTATATATGTTTTAAATACTGGATTTCTTGTTTTGTGCTAAATTTATTTTATTTAGGACGTGCAATATATTGCCAAATATACAAAATAAATTTAAACGTAATAGTCTATGATATATTATATTCCAGTTCACATTTATATGTATAATACGTGTGTAATATACTATAATTAAGTAGAGAAGAAGAGAAGGATAAAAATAATATATATGTTAAAATATTATAATTATCATACGTATATATTGAAGAAAATTATATTAAGTAATTAAAGGCTGATTTATGATGGCCGTAACCGTTGATTTAAGTCGTAAGCCCTAAGAACGTGACCACGCACAGTCGAATATTCGAGAAGAATAATCACGTGTGCGTGGTCACGTTTTTAGAGCTTACGGCTTAAATCAACGGTTACAGCCATCATAAATCAGCCTTAATAGAATGAATGTAAGAAATATGTATGTGTATCTACACATATATCTATTTATATATTTTTATATATTTTTCAGCTTATATTTTTTAAGTTGGTATCTTTGTTGTTTCCAACATCTGACTTTAGGCATCCTGTTGTTACTCCTTGTTTAGTATTTATGTCAGAAATATTGTTAAAAGCTCGCATTAGGACGTACCGGAGCGATATTTCAAAAGGTCTTTTCATATGTACCCTTATTTTAGAAGTGAGTATATCCGATTTTATTTATATTCCGTATTGCAATGCAAAATTGAGATGCAAGTGCATGCAAATGTTTTAATCATTTCTTTAAATTGCAGTATACAATGCTAAGCAAGCGATTCGCACCGTCCGTAATTAATTTCTTACGAGGCATCATTTACACAGCGACACCCACAGATTTAACACAAAAAATGAAAGTTATTCCACCATTCAAGCGTGCGTGTAAAGCTCTAGTGATCAGTAAAACCAAAAATACACGTGATCCAAAAGGCGTACATATGTTTGCAAATGATTTAATTCACGAGGACGTAGATGATAAATTTAGAATAAGAGCTTTACTGACTGCAGTCAATTTGCTTATCGAATTTAAAAACCAGCTCCAAGAATTAGAAGCGGTATATCCAATATTTGAGCACATTTTTCAATTATTAAAAATAAACAAATTCAAACAGTATCCACCAAACGTAAGAGATCATATAAAAGGACTGCGTAACGAACTCGACGTTCTACGAAATAAGAAATTGGAATACATTGTGCTTGAGAAGAAAAGGCCAAAACCTTTAAAAACATACGAGCCAAAAATAATGCCAGTGTAACTATTATATATTTTATCTTTTATCTAATTTACAATTTCATGAATTTAAAAAGTTTATGAAATTATAATTTATTTTATACAATATATATACCTATATTTGTGTGTATTAAAATATTTATTTTTTATAATACAATATGATATACGATATTATTTTTCAAGTATTATCTTTTTGCAGATATGATGGAAAACGACATAAATCTATGTCAAAAGAAAAAGCAGAAAAAGAAAAATTATTGCATAAGTATAAGAGGGAATTTAAGGGCGCACGTCGTGAAATAAGAAGAGATCGCGACTTCTTAGCCAAAGTACAAATCGGACAGCAAATTAAGAGCGACGTTGAACGTAAACGTAAAGTGAAAGAAATTTTTGGCGAGGCTGCTATGCAGCAAAGCGAGCTTAAGAAAATAAAAAAGAAAAAATAATTTCGAAAGAGTAGAAATATGATA
The DNA here is from genome assembly GCF_003070985.1 of Temnothorax curvispinosus. Taxonomy (NCBI): domain Eukaryota; kingdom Metazoa; phylum Arthropoda; class Insecta; order Hymenoptera; family Formicidae; genus Temnothorax; species Temnothorax curvispinosus. Next base: position 100,862 of record NW_020210085.1, read on the forward strand.
CAAAATTTTAAATATTGTAAATAAATTTTTTAGTGTATATGTGTATTCATGCCGTACAGTGTTTCACTTTTCATTGAAAATCTGATTTTAATTTTACAAAGACTTATTTGATATTAAAGGAAACTACGAGAAGTGATATATCCTTCAATTTTTCTCCTGGAAAAAAAATCCAAAGTAATCTATCATTAAATGATAACAATCAAAATAAGGATGTTTCGCGCGAATGCGCGCATATGCGGAAAAAAAAGGAAAAACAGTATGATAATGTCCCTACAAATCAAATTAGTGCAACGTATCGTTATTTCTAACAGATCTATTCTTCGTGGCTGCAATACGTTGAACTTTTTATACACTACGAATTTTACATTTGCTTAACTTTGTAGTCGCAAAAAATCCTTTTTTTTTGTGAGGTGGGGGATATACATCTTTTGTATCGAGCAATAAAAGGAACCTGTTGACAAAACTTCCCAATATTTATATAATTTTATATTTATATATATTTATAATTTTATTACATGGTTTAATATAATTATATAATATTTGTAATTTTATATTTTTTCTTATTTTTCGATGCATTATAGATAACTAAACTTGCCTCTATTAATTTTTATTAAATTTATATTATTTTGATGTTACAATGAGCTAGAAGCTAGATAGACCAAGAAAGAGACGGGAGGGAGGGGGGAGAGAGAGAGAGAGAGTTGAAAAAAGGAGAAGTGGAAAAGAAGTTTAAGCCCCTTGCACACGAGGCGATAGCGACAGCGAGACAAAGTTGCCGACAAAGGTATAGCTATATCGCCTCGTGTGCAAGGGGCTTTAGACTTTTAGACCTAACCTCACTTTGCGCATGCGCACTCCGAGTACTCCGACACACATCCAAAAAGGTGCCGACTGCCGACAGTGCCGAGTGACCGAGTGCCGACGTGCTTACTGCTTGGTGCTACTGCTGCAGGCAGCCTGCAGATGTACGCGCGATTAGATCCGGCTGACGGCTGACGGCTGACGGCTCCAGAGAGTGGTCATTCAAAATCCGTGGTCGAGTCGAGATCGTGTGCGCGGGCGGAGCGGAGTGAGCGGACGGTTCAGAACCAGAACGGAGTTTTATAGAACCCGGAATGAGTGTCGAGTGTCGTTTAATCCTGTCGATCTAGTCCTAAGAAGTCGGATCTTACTCGTGTCTCTTGTGTCACGCGCGCGCGAGGTCTCGTACAAAGAGCTCTTCTCTTTCTCGGTTCTCCTCCTCTGTCACTCTCTTTTTCGCACCGTATAATAATATATCTAAGAATCGAGTAAAAATGCCTGTCTTCCATACCAAGACTATCGAGAGTATCCTCGAACCAGTGGCTCAGCAGGTACGTGAAATGTCATTTCTCGTTACCGTCGCGCGTCGTAGGCTGTGGTCCTTCTTTTCCTTCTTTCTTCATTGAAAGAAAAGAGAAGAGGAATGCTTCGAAGCATTTGTAGCGTCAAGTGGACCGCAGCCATAAACATGTTCAACGTTAATTCGATTAACCGCGAAAACTAGCTCTATTTACGTGTAACTGTAAATAAAAAGATGCAGACAAGAAGTCTGGAAAAATGCGATACGGTTTCTCGTTGACGACGCGCGAGACAGACTAACATTTTTTATATCTACTACATAACTACATGGCTTGCATTCCTGTCTTATTAGCTCAAGGCTTATCGCGACCGTCTACCGCTTGAACTTGTTTATTCGCCGCGCGAAAGTTGCGCGTAAAGTTCGATCGACACGATGAAAATGAGCGTTTTTCAGCGAGGCGGATAATACGAGCTTGTATATTTTGACACCAGTCGTATTTACAGCTATAGTGTAACCCCGTTGTGTTTCATCTAAAACGCTAGGCTTTTTATAGAACCATGACATCATACCCCGTATATAGAACAGGGCTGCTACGGCTGCTATATCCATCTTTTTCTCAGGCATATCGCACCAGTTTCTAAAATGAAACTTAATCTCTTTGGCCGAGGCCCGAGGCTTTGGGGAAAATCCTCCCTACGTGCCTCCGTTTCCACCACGTCCACCTGTCCAAATAAGGACATATGTCGGCATGACTGGCATATGTATATACTGTATAGTATCACATCGTCCCACGCGTACGTTCGCACATATTAGAATATTAATGAACCACAACTCACGTTTCATATCCCAATATATATGAATATGAATATATGCATGCATATGCATTTTTATACGAAGCGGCAACACGCAACGTTTCTTTTTTACTTTTTTTTTTTTTATAATAATTTTTACAGCACCTACGATTTCTTTCTAATATAATGAAACGATGGAACAGAGTTTCTGATCTTCGTATCACACGTATACGTGGTTGATTATACGAGTATATAAGTTACATATTAAGTTTTTTTTACGGTATAATATAGACACACGAGTATACTATAATTATATTTTATTTTACTGACACGGACAACTATAACGTGGCGCTAGTTTTTTATATTAAACTTTTTTACGGGCGGGGGAGCTGTGTACACGTGACATTGTTTTTCACCTTTTTTTAAAGAGATATATATTTTTCTACGGATACGTAATCACAAGTATGATACAAGTTAACGTTGAAAGCTAATTTTCGATTTCTCAGTTATAAGTTATATATATTATACGTACTTTAAATGGAAAATCTCTAGGATATCGTGTTAAAAAGGCTGATATTTTAATAATGATTTTATATAACACACATGTATAAAATTGTTAAGTAATAAATATATATGTACGAATATATGATAACAGTAACTTATATATTTTACACACACGCGCGCGCGCGCGCGCGCACAAATATTAAAAAATATTGCAAACTTTACTGCTTTTGAATAATATATATTTTGAATACGTGTCGTGATACGCAAGATTTACGCGAAAAAGCTAATATTATTTGATTTGTATTTTTTGACGGAACGTGAAACTGAATCAAAGTAATTGAAAGGACTTTGAAGAAAGACTGAACTCTGTCAATATATGTTAACGTACACGGCACAACTGCAAAAAGTATTTATTAGAAATGTGACGTTTCATAAATATTTATATTAAATAATTATGAGATTTATGCAGAGAATGTGCGATTTTATTTATGTTCAAGTTTACATGTTATATTATTTACATAACGTAACAGTTACGTAAAACATTTATACATTTTTATCTCTCTAAACTACCTAACGTAATACTCATTCAAAAAACTGTCTTAATACGTACGTACATTATATTTCTGTCTATTTCTATTATGTTCTCTGTATATAGGTATCGAGACTTGTTATTTTACATGAAGAAGCTGAGGATGGAAATGCGATGCCAGATCTGGGAAGGCCTGTACAGGCCGTTAGCATGGCTGTAACTAATCTTGTGAAAGTAAGTGTTTATACTGGACACGTTAATAAATAGTTAAATACTGGAAATATTATTGACTATGCTACATTTTATTTACAAGGGGACAACCTGCACGCCTTGATAACGTTTTAATATGTTACACAGTACACCCCATTCACCAATACAAGGTACTATCTATCCAATGTGCACGAGTTTATGACGTGTTTTAAAATTCTAGAAAATAAAGTTTATGTATACTATACGTATGTATTATATGGATATAAGAAAACGTAGTAGTGAATGGGGTATACTGCAACATATTTTACAAATTTAGTAAAATGTAAGGGATCACAAAGGGTTGTGAAGCGTTTTTCCGTATCTTACATATTTTCCGAGATTGCTCGGAGAACGTAAAACACCCTGTATATATACAATATTTATTTATTTACTTACAACTTTATTTTCTTATATTATTATAGTTTTCCAATAAGCAACGCAGCTGTCCGTAGTATGACAATATATTTGCAGCAGATTTGCTTAGATATTGCGCACGAGATCCGCGATATTCCGTGTTTGTATTATAAACTCGTATTTTGCTTTTTGCCGGGGCAGAGCCTGATGCCACGACAATCTCTGACAGCAGATTGTCGATAAAAACCGAGCAGACGCTGCCAAATCATTTCGTAAACATTTTAAATGGACGACACACCATTCAAATATATATAGTTACGAAACGACGCAACGTCTGCTCAGATCCTGCACGCTGCCATTTTATTCTGTTGGTAGATTTTGTTATATATTTATGTTGACATTCTATCGAAACCAAAATTTGTAGCAGACACTTTCAAAATCTGTTCTCAACAGATTTGACTATCCGCGGCGTATGTCTTACATTTATTTTACGTTGCAGGTTGGAAAAGAAACAATAAACTCATCCGACGATGCTTTACTTAAGCAAGACATGCCAGCAGCATTGCAACGCGTTGAAGGTGCTTCCCGTCTTCTGGAGGAAGCATCGGCCATGTTAAAGGAAGACCCATATTCTGGACCTGCTAGGTGAAACTTTATAAAACTTTTATATGAGACGATCATCGTAACGTCTCAAATGCCGCGAGCTCATAACGCGTGTTTGTTCTTTTAGAAAAAAGCTTATAGAAGGCTCGCGCGGTATTTTGCAAGGCACCAGTTCCTTACTTCTCTGTTTCGATGAAAGCGAAGTGCGAAAGATCATACGTGAATGCAAACGTGTACTCGATTATTTGGCTGTTACCGAAGTCATTGAGACGATGGAAGATCTGGTGCATTTTCTTAAGAATTTAAGCCCGTGCCTTAGTAAAGTGTCGAGAGAAGTAAGCGCTCGTGAAAAGGAGTTGACGCATCAAGTACATCGGGAGATATTGGTGCGCTGCTTGGAACAAGTGAGTGTTAGAAAGCTACATTTACATATATTTCGTATACCTATGTTTTATATGACGAACTTGAGATACTAATACTAGTAACGTGCACTTTCAGGTAAAAACACTTGCTCCAATTCTGATTTGTTCCATGAAGATTTTCATCCATATTATTTCACAAGGTGGGAAAGGCGCGGATGAAGCAGCAGAAAATCGCAACTATTTGTCTGGCAGAATGTCCGATGAATTGAATGAAATTATTCGGGTGCTGCAACTGACAACCTACGACGAAGAAGAATGGGATGCCGATCAATTAACCGTAAGTTACTTTGCATTTCGCTTCACGTGTGCGCGCGACTTGAATAATAAAAGAGTTTAATTTTTATATTTTATTACTGAATCTCAGGTACTGAAGAAGGCTCAAAGCGCCATAGAATCCAGGATACGAGCAGCTTACGATTGGTTGGACGACGGACTAGCTCTGAGAGGTGGCGTAGGTGAAAAAAGTCTTCGTCAGATCATAGAACAGGCATCGCGTTTAGCGGAGCGTTATCTACCTCCGTCACAGGCAGAGCCCATATCTAAACTGGCCTCACAGATAGTTACTATGACTGACGCTCTTTGCGAATTGCGCCAAAATGAGAAAGGTACGACGTTTGCGCTTCATATAATTTTATATCACGTCGATCACCCTATTGTAAAAATGTTACGTGTTTAAGGTGATGCTGTGGAGTTGTCTATAAGAGTATAGTGTGTATATGACACGTCCGAATTCGTGCGTATGTGTGCGTGCGATGTATGTGCTATAAATAGGTTGATAACATAGAAAATCGTAATTTTGTCAGTTATATACAGACGACTCCAGCATCGCACCTTAATACGGGAGACTTACGTTAGTTTAAATAACCGCATGTGTATCTCTATGAAGGCACTACACCCCAAGCGGAAGCCTTAGCACGCAGTATTAAAGAAAAGTTAAACGAGCTCCGCGGCTTGGTAGCGTCCGCTTTGGTAGCGGCGGATAAATCGGGGACCGCACAAACAGCGCACACGGTGGCAGGTCGATTGGAACAAGCGAATAAGTGGCTTCTGAATCCACAGCACGATGACAAGGGACTCGGTAAAAGGGCTATAGCTTTAATAATACACGAGGGAAAAAAGGTACGATGTAATAATTTCCCATTGTAATGAGCATTTCGGCCGTATTAAATATTTACTGCGTACATGATGTAAATATAGTAGCACATTATTATTGTTGATTTTTTATATACTTCAAATCAGTCGTATTCACTCTATAATGCTTAATATCTTCAATGCTGCGCATAGAAAGAATGAGCAACCTATAGCAAATGTGAGTCCGTAAATACATTTCGTTATTTTTTCAAGATATAACGTTTATCGACGTTATCGCTGAGAATTACACGTGGAACGTTTCGAGCATCACGGATTTTGTACGACACGTTGACTTTGATAACAGTACATTAATTCTTAACTGATAAATTTAGATGAGAGTGATTTCAGCGGGATTTTTTTAAATATTATTTGTATGTATTCTTACATATATAAAAAAATTGTGCTAATAAATAAATGTCAGGCAAAATTTTTTATGTTTGCTAGGCTTTAAGTTCAAATTCTAGAGTTTTTATTTGAAGTTTAGTTTAAATATACTTTTAATCTTATAAAAATAAATTTCTATGTATACAGGGTGTCCCATTTTAAATAACGATCTCAAACATCTATTGAACAATACATAAAAAAAAAAAAAAAAATGTTTCAGATAAAAGTTGGAGGGCTCAAAGAGGGCCAAAATAGATGATCTTATTAGATTTTGGGTCCGAGGTCCGAGTTGGGCCTGGATTTTGGGTTGGCCCCAGTAGGGCTCAAGTAAAATTTTTTAAATGGAAATTTCGATTTTTTTATCGTATCATCTCTTTCTACTAATTAATTTGAACAACTTTTGTCTGAAACATTTTTTTATTTGCCTAATACTTTTTGAGATATTTAAAGAAAATTTGGCAAACTTTTTCAATATTTTGGCTTACAATATTTCGATACGTGTTTGTTGGAGAGAAAAGTGGTAGAGGTACTTTTTGACTTAATTTCTCAAGAATATGCTGTTGCAATATAGTACCCCAACTTTTTTAAATACTTGTGTATACATGAAAGCTCTAAGGAAATGTATATATGTATATGTATATAGTATGTTTTTTACGCACGTACACTAACAAATATAACGATATCGATTTTAAATTATCCAAAGTTCTTTTATCGAGACAAAATTTGCAATGCTTGCGGCATTCCACGTCAATTATTTTTTTTGAAAATTTCGTATTTCTTCATGTTAACACCGACAATTTTATGTTCGGGAAATAGGTGGCCGAAGGCTTGCCGGGTATACACAAGGCGGAGATCTTGCAATTGTGCGATGAAGTGGACAACTTGTCTCATCAGCTCGCCGACCTCTGCGCTCACGGTCAAGGAAACACCCCGCGCGCTCAGGACATCGCGCGGCAGTTGTCTCACAAGCTCTACGAATTGAAGAACAGGATACAGCAAGCCGTTGTGTCTCGCGTCGTCGAGGATTTTATTGACATTACTACGCCCTTGAAGCAATTCACGGATGCTGTTTTAACTCCCGCAGGCACGCCGGGACGTGATCAGAATTTCAATGATAAGACATGCGCGCTGCAAACGTTCTCGAATAGAGCAGCAAAGACTGCGAGGATGGTCGCAGCTGGCGGTATGTAACGTCGTATATTTGACTTCGTACGAAAATATCATACGTATCTTAACATTAAATCCTTCAGAAATAAAAGATTCAGAGTTACTCGTATAATATAAGACAATCTTTTTTTTCTGGAAGAAACGTATCCCTCTTCTTTTGTTTTTCTTTTCTTTCTAAAAGATTAAATACGCCGCATTATTGCAGGAAGTGGAGGAAACAAGAAGCTGGCCGAGGCTCTGGCCGCCAGTGCCTCGCAAGTGGAATCCTTGACGCCGCAGCTGATTAACGCTGGACGGATTCGCATGACTTATCCGGATAGCAAGGCCGCGGACGAACATTTTGAAAATTTGCGGCAGCAATATGCGGAAACTATGCAACGGACACGGGCATTATGCGATGAGGCGACCAACAGCGGCGATTTTATTCGAACGTCCGAGGAGCAGATGCAGAAGCATTCGTTTCTCTGCGAAGAAGCGATTGCCAAAGCCCTACCGCAGAAGATGGTCGATAACACGGCGTCTATTGCGCGTCTCGCCAACCGAGTTATACTCGTGGCAAAGCAGGAGAGCGACAACAGTGAAGATCCCGCCTTTATACAAAGAGTAAATCACGCTACCGACGTTCTCCAAAGCAGTACGTACTGTTTATACGTATTTTTCAATTTTTTCGTGATTTTAATATAATTTTCAATATATAAAATTAGGATCATAAGATCAGAACATGAAAAAAGTAATACATTTTTGTAAAAATAAGTTTCACAAGTTTTACAAAATAAGTATGTACATACACATAAATCCTTATAACAGGCGTTTTTCATGATGGATGAGCATTATCGATATTTTTTTTTATGAAACCATAATATTTCTTTTTATTTGTCTCTACCTCTTCTCAAATTATTCTGCATAGAAAAACATTAGAAAAGTTGTTTTAAATACCTACTTCATTTTTATAAATTTTTGAGAGAGAGAGAGAGAGAGAGAGAGAGAGTAGGAAGGGGGGGAGAGAAAAAGAAAATGTAATTACGTAATACAAACATTATGGTTTATAATTTAAAAAAAATATATTGGCGATAACATTTTGTAAAAAATGCACGTTATAAAAAAAGTTGCATGCAAGTTACATTTTTCTCTTAATAATGTGAAATATTTGTTTTGAATTACAACTTTTTATCGAAAATTAATTAATTCAAATTTCGATCTACATGCTTAGAAAATAATATTGGTATCAAACATTCTGATTTTGGTTCAACAGAGAAAAATTAAAAGAACCAAAACTTATAAAACTTAAAGAAAGTGTTATTTACAGTTTTTCTATAATTAATTCTATAATAATCATCATAAGTAATTCTATAATAATCATTATATATATTCATCTAATAGGCGTCGCTCCAATGGTCCAAGATGCAAAACTGGTGGCAATGAACATTCATGATAACAATGCTGTATCGCGTTGGAGAGAAAATAATCGTGCAGTGCGTATCTCTTGTTTTGCTATTCCGCATATTCCACAAAAATTGATATACACAACGTGTATGTCTATATTTTATTACGGTATGTTTTTAGTTGTTAGCCAATGTTGGACAAGTTCGTAAAGCTATTGTAGTCCAGCCGGATTTGGTGCCTCTGGAAATGTCGCAGTTACATATTAACGATGGTAAGTTTATTTTTTATATTTAATACATATACGAAATATTTCTATGAAATGATAAATCTTTTTTAAAACAAGTAAAAACAAAATTGGTTTGGTAGTCATCTTTTAATAAAATTAATTGCACATTATTTTTATAGAAGAAGAAATGGTTTATTTTATGAAGAGTCATTATTTTTAATCATTATTTGTTAAATTTATTCTTTATAATAATTCGCTATATAGAATTATATAATTACATATAATTCTATGTGTTGTAAATATGTGGTAAGATATAGAGGAGCAAGTGGATTAAAACATTTTATTATCCTATAAATTTTTTATTTCTTTCTATGCAACTTGTGCATATTTATATTTATTGATTTAGCTCCATGGCTTAACACACATAATAAATATAAATATACACATAAAATAGTAATTTTCTTTTAGCTGTCAAATTTATATATATAATATTTAAATCTTTATTTGCTAAATCAAATCACACGTTGTGACATCAGTGTAATATTAATGAATCAAGTTTGCTGAATATATATCTTTTACAGATCAATTTCCAATCCGACATACGTATTCCAAAAATAAAGGTATCTGCAGTTTTCACGATGTGATTTATGCATGATTGTGTGCAATACAATTTTACATACGTATTTCATCTTCAAAGCTATATTGAAAAAAATGATAAAGACTGAATTATATCCTATAATTTAATATAGTATTGTAAACAAATGTGTGTGTGTGTATGTATTTATAATATTTGTGTATGTGTGCGTGCATAAACACATACAAACACACATGCACACACATTTGCTATGTAACATTTTATATTGCATTTGATAAAATTGCATTAACATCATTGCATTGATATTCTCTCACATATTATGTAAAATGCAGATCAGAGTAATAATAATTGAAAATTTAGATTTATTAATTATCAGATTGTAATATTAACTATATATATATTTGCTCCGCGTAGTAGAGAACCCCGATATTTTGTACCAAGAATTGGCTTCTGACAACGAGTTTGACAAATCGATTCACGACGGAGGTACGTGATGATGATGATAACACATTTGTCCCATAAATATTTAATATGTTTTTTTTTTTTTTAATGTTTTAACGTTTCCTTCCCCTGATATGAAGCATGCGACGAGTTGAAGATAAAAGTCATGTTTATATATATTTAAAAGCAAGACGTTATATGATTATAATAGGCAGAAAGAAGGCAGGGATATGATATATTTTTTAATCAAGTGATCACGTATGAGGCAAACAAATTTTATTATACATTTGCATAAGCTTAAAATATATTCGACATAAATTTATATCCTATTTAATAAATCAACGTGCATTTTGCTCTTACGTGCATATACAATCTTCACAATATTTCACAGCGATTCATGATTGTTATAATTTTTTTGTGGGTAGTATTAACATTTTTATTAATTTGTAATTTATTTTATTCTCTTGTATTTGAATACTATATCATTATTTCATAATTATGATATGTGGAAAAATTATTTAATGATAGCCCATTGGGATGTAAAGTATTGTCTCAAATAATTATTTAGTTTTGCATTCAAAAGCAGCATGATGCTAACATAATAACTTAATGTATTGATTTATAAATAAGTTCCGCTATAGATTAGTATTGAATCTTTTCTTTTTTCTGAGAAACCAGTATTATCCATGTTATCTACGTATTTTATCTGTTGCAAGTAGTTAAGAATGTATCATTTGCGAATCAGTACTTTACTGTTATAACATTTTTTAAATATAAAAATTCAGTTTTTTTAAATAAAATAAAACTTATTTATGAATCAACTCAATATATAATTACATGCATGTAGGAACATTTTCTACGAAATTTGTATTATATTTTAATGTACGGCGTTTTTGCTTTTAATGCTACATGGCGTGCCAGGTTATTACGATTATAACATCGACGATGGTAATTATTTAAACGTGTTTGCATTCTTATAATGGCATTCTTATGATTAATCAGGTTTTTTTTTTTTTTTCCATTAATAACATGGTATATAAGGAATCCGTGAAATAATTGTTTTATTAAGCTTATAACAAATAGTAATATTATTTTAAACATTGTAAATCTCTCGACGTTGCAAGTTCGTATATATTTACAAGTTTATCTATTTTTTAGATTTTTATATATTTTGAAGGAAATTTTTTTTTCTACATAAGAAAGAAAGAAACATCAGCGATTATGTTATCAAATTTTGTATTTACATTATTTAAATGCTGTATTTATTCATCATTACGTAGAAGTGGCACCTCCTCGTCCACCTTTGCCTGGAAGCACGATCCCACCTCCGAGACCTCCTCCTCCCGAGACGGACGACGAGGAAGAAATGTTTATGCATGCTCCTCAACCTAATCAACCAATAATGGTAAGAGAAATGTTGGATTATTCTAATGTATTTCGTGTCTAAAAATCACGTAAAATTACATAACAAAATCATGTGCGTGAAAAGGAGGATTACATTATGAAATTTGTTATACAGATGGCCGCCCATGGTTTACATCAAGAAGTACGACAGTGGTCCAGCAAGGACAACGAAATTATTGCCGCAGCGAAGAAAATGGCTATTTTAATGGGCAGACTATCGGGATTAGTTAGGGGCGAAGGTGGTAACAAGCGGGATCTTATCGCATGTGCCAAAGCTATAGCGGAAGCTTCCCAGGAAGTGACTCGTCTTGCGAAGGAGCTTGCTAGGGAATGTACTGATAAACGTATTCGAACGGTTTGTACATTATTGCTGATTACATTGATATCGCATTGAAATAATATTATTTATTTCAATTTATGTATATAGTAAATTCTGTGTAATTTCATACTTGTAATAATTTTTTAGAATCTTCTTCAAGTTTGCGAGCGTATACCTACCATTGGAACGCAATTGAAGATACTGTCTACAGTAAAAGCCACCATGCTCGGAGCACAAGGTACAGTTTGCGTTCTCTTTTGCATATGTTTATGTATTGATTATATTCAATGACAGATCATGATCTCGCCGGTCTACGTAACTATTAAGGAATATTTATTAGTAACCCTAGGATGATATAATCTCTCTATGAAACATTGATTAATGAAAAAAGGAATCATTACGTAATTAATGAAAAAATTAAATTGTTTGTACGTAGAGACACTTCCGACCTGGGAAGAGCTGATGCTTTATGGTAAAGAAGTTGTGTAAACTTGCTTGATGTTAGCTTTATTTCTTTCTCTTTCGATGTTGTTTCTTTTATTCCATTTAAAGATTTGATTCTCATTCAATATACACAGCATTTAAAACACAGCATGCGTCCTCTACTTTTTCCTCGAAAAAGAATACAAAAAAGTGATGTACTATCATCCAATGTTGAATATGACCTTTTATATTGTGTAATATTAGACGACAAATTCTATTCTAATACAATATTCTAATACACTTCATTAATCTAGCGGTCTATGAGAGAAATAGGTTAATAATATGGTTTTGGTATTTTAATTTACATTTTAAATGGTATGCTGTTGGTATGCGTCTGCTCATCGTGGTGTAGATGAATTGATTGGCTGCAGTAAGTGGATCATAAAATTTGTAGCAATTTTTAGATAGCAAATTTATTCCATATAGTACCATCTAGATTTTCTATATGTATAGAACGATTATGGCACGTTGAATAGAAAATCATCCGTGTAGTCAATAATTAAAAAAATATGTTAAAGAAAAAAGTTAACGAATGTAACAAGGTCTACGTTTCTGATGTTTTTTCTTCGAAATAACATGCACTCATGCACTCGCAACGTACACACGTGCATTTCTTCGTTAAGTAAAAATATAGTTCTGTTTTGATAAGTCTACCTTTCTTATCATTCTACGTGTCAAAAAAGAATAGATAAGATTAAAGATAAAAAGATAAGATTATCGAAAATAAATAGTTTGCAACAAATATTTTATGTTTTATACAATCTTGATACAATTTTGATGAAATATGAAAATATCCCGTAAAGCATACGATTCTTTTTATTATTTTATATATTAAGATTATCGGAAAGTGTGAATGCTCTTTATGAGATATTTCATATTTTATACATATATCTGAACTATATTTTATACAGTATTTGGATAGAACATGAAATATTTCGAAAACTACATCCTCTTGTGGCCAGTTAAGTCGGTGTACGTGAAATCGGTGTATCCTCTTCTTTTCGACGATCTTGTTTTCATATTTTTACATACATGACTGCACATTGCAGATGCATTTTTGGGAAGAAGAAAATGACACTGTTAAAAGTTTTATTTCAATATATTATTCAACTTGTTTCTCTATCATGTTTTTCTTTATCGTCAACCATAAAAGAGATAGACCTTGTTTAAATTTCTAGAATCATCCGGTACACATTAAATATAATATATATTATGTTTCATTCCAATATACATTTCGTCATTATCAAATAGTACAAATAGTATATAATTTATGATTTATCATTCGTATATTAATTATTAATATATAGTTATTATAGTAAACAGATTAATTTATTTGAAATTCAAGTGATTTATATTATTTTCATGAAAGCTTTCTTTCAGTAATCATCTCATTCTCACGCTCTATTTCGAAATAACGATCGATATCGTCCTTATACCTATGCATGCATTTATACGTACGTATACTATAGCTCGCATGTTTCTAAGATTTTTAAAAAGTTCTCGGTTTGGAGAATTTAAATTCTTAAGATACAATAAAAAATAGCGGAATCACGTTTTCTCTAGAGTTGTATGTACATACATTAAATATATTTTAGACATTTATATAGATATTAGTTTAAGAGAGATACGTGATCACATATGCTGCATGTGAATGATACACATTACTGTTTTACTGTAAATAAAACTCCTTTTCACTTTAGCACGTATAAGAAAATATTCGTCAATTCGGCTATTACATATAGTTTAGAATGAAATTATGTTTTTTTTTGTCTTATTGCATATTATCCTTTCATCTATTCCATTTGATGTTGATTACCATTTGATACTTTGGATAAAACATTGACCTAGTTTATATCGATCACTTGATAGGCGTATTAAATAGTAAATAACTAACAAATTTTGATTATTGGCTGACCAGCTCAAATATACTATTTAATACGCGTATCAAGAGATCGATGTAAACTAGACCATTATTATCAGTCCCCTATTACAAATATAATTTTATACGTAAGTGACTGTGGCAGAATGTGTAAGTTTTAGAGAAGTCTATGAGAGAATCTAACACTTTTGTAATGTGAATACAGGTACGGAAGAAGATCAGGAAGCGACAGATATGCTTGTCGGAAATGCCCAGAATCTCATGCAAAGCGTGAAAGAGACGGTACGTGCAGCGGAATGCGCCAGCATAAAGATTCGTACAGCTTCCGGTATAAAACTGCGCTGGGTACGTCGTCAGCCGTGGTATCAATATTAAATAATACAAGAATATGGTTTTTCAAGAGAAGAACACATGCAAGTGCTTAGTATACACACACACACACACACACCCACACACACTAGTTTTACACACACAGCGTATTAATATACATACATAGGGTGTTTCTTAAGTACAAAAAATTGAAGGAAATGTTCCATGGCTTATTTTAGGAAGAAAAGGTCCTATAAACAAATGCCCTAAACTGCTTCGTCTTCAAAATACAGGATGTCAAAGTTGTGAAAAAAAAGAAAAATGAAAATTTTGAAAATCTGGAAAACGTTTAAAGATATTTTATTCAAATTTGGTATGCGTACATGGGGTATTAAGAACCATTTTTCAGTACCAATAAAACATTTTTAGATTTACCAGGGGCTTGCGTCTTTGACACGGTGTTTTTTGAAAACGAAGCAGTTTAGAGCATATGTTTATAGGATCCCTTTTGCTTCCTAAAACAATCCACGGAATATTCCCTTCAATTTTTTGTACTTACTTAAGAAACTCCCTGTATATTAGTGGAATTTTTTAAATATAATTTTAATTAGGAATAAATTAATGATATATATCTCTACATAAATTGCAAATACTAATTATGTGTTATATATATTATGTTTAATAGATTTTTAAAACTAATTTATTTCTTTTGTCAATTTACTTTTGCTCGTTAACTCAGATTTTTTATGGAAATGTTTCAAAGCGACATAATATGTATTATAGTCATCTATACTATCTAAAACGCGCAATCTTCTGTAGATAAATAAGCAGCAATAATCAGAGCACGAAGCAGAATAATGCTTATTCTTTGTTATTTATAATTTTATAACACTCGATTTATTTTTTATGAAAACTAATCTTTGATCTCCTAGTTAATTATTTTGGAATGATCTTTAGTTTAAGATATCGCATTAAAAAGGCTAATACTTAAATAACAGTAATTTTGTATAACGTATAGATATATATAAAATTGTAAAATAACATATTGTATATACATATATACATGATGGTGTCCCAAAGTCGAGGATATGTACAAGACGTGTGATTCTTTATGCTAAAAGAAACAAATTTTTTCTTTAGCAAACGTGCGTCTGACAAGTTTTTGCAGGAGAGCTGGTTAAAGTTAACGAATGAGCGCTCTCGCGCCTATGTGGCGCTCAATAATGCGATTCTGTAACTCGTTATGTGTTTATAACGACAGTTGCGCAGGTATACTATATAATAAAAAAGCTGCACAACTGTCGTTATGAGCACATAACGACGCATAACGAGTTACAGAATCGCACTACAGAGCCGGCGCGCACTCTTTAGTGGCTCATTTGTTAACTTTAACCCGCTCTCATGCAAAAATTACTTGTCAGACGCACGTTTGCTAAAGGAAAAAACTGTTTCTTTTAGCATAAAGAATCGCTTGCTGTACTTCATATCCATTCATACACATAATAACATGATAATAGCATATATTTTACATCCAGAGATACACAGACAGACAAACACACATACATTTCTTTGTTGATTTCTTTTTCGAACTGTATCAAAATATTTACAATTCTAACAAGTTTTAATGAAAAAATTTTTTGATAAAATTAAGCGTAATAATATTTGTAAAAGCCACATATTTATATAACATTTTATCTTCTTTGTATACAATATTATCATATGAGATTAAGAGATGTCATATTTTTACAAAATATAAGTATGAATATAATCATATAATTGCTATACATATATTAAATAGCCATATGTATTTAGCTATACACACTACGTATAAATTATATGGGATTGTCTAAGGCCCGTATTCTGAACGCACTTTTATCGATAAAAGTGCGTTCAGAATACGGGCCCAAGTCTCTAAGTTTATAAAACTGAATCATTTTTAGTATTTGTGAGATAAAAATACATTTACAAAAATATAAATTTAACTTTTTTAAATTTGAGAAAACAAAGTATTAGTGTCAGTCTCACGCGCATGTGTGTTGATATGTGGGAGAAATCATACTAGATATAGTATACGTTTATATTATTTATATTATCATATGATTATATTGACATATGATTATTTACTCTTTATTGTCATTGTTATATTCTAAATAAAAAGGAATTTTGACAGTTGCGTATTCAAAATTAGTAAATAATAAACTTAGATGTCTTCTGCTATTTTTATTAATATAATACAAATATCTATTTTTATATCAGTTCTATATGCAATAATAATATGAATCATATTTTTGGCTTTTGCGTTTCTATATTATATTTTTAATGGTGCTAACATGTGCAATGATTTATGGCGATAATTATTTCTTAGCATATGTTATGTGTATATATATATATATATATATCTCTAAAAATTGATGACATATATATATCAATTTTTAGAATTGATCTACATTGTTATATACGCTTGTGTGACTGTGCACGCGCACGCACGCGCGCACCACACACACACACACAATCACACAAGCGTATATAACATAATGTAGATCAATTCTAAAAATTGATGATACGGAATGTTACGATATGTATTAATTTTCAGTAATAAATGTATTTCGAAATATTTTTATGTAACTATATGAATAATAAACATCTGATTTTATCATAATACACATAACTTAATTTTTATTTATGATTCGTATAAAAAACGGATTAAATATAAAATATGGATCTGTACATAAGGCGAGTTCAAAAAGCTTCTATTTACAATTCATAAGATTAGCCATCATAAACGGAAACTTTTTCCTCATTTTATATATTAATTAATATTATATTATGGTGTTAAGATTCGAGCAGTTCCTTTTTAACAGAATGTTGTCCAAGTACCGTCGTACCTGGCATTTTATTTTTTGGGATTTTTCCGGGTCTTAAATATGGATTATCTATAACATCTTGCTGAGTAGTGGTTTCACCATTTTGCTCCATATTTTCGTTTTGCGTTTGATTACCTGCAAGCAGAAATTTATGTCAAGTTATTAACTGAATTTTATGTGATATTTAAATGTTTCTTAATAACATATATATGAAGCTTCGTACCTTCCTCTGTTTCTTCGCTTTGTTGTTCCTTTTTCTTCTTCACCGGGTTTGAGTCAAACTGAAAGTCTGGATCTGGCTCGAATATCTGATCTTGTGGTAGAAGAGCGGAAATATAACTCGGAAATTGTGGCTTGCAAGATATCACTAAAAGGAAAACAGATACATGATAAGATTTTTTTATTGTGTTGCTTCATTGACGTATCACGGACGTAATACAGTGACAGTTCTCTCACAAGGAAACATGCTGTTATCTTCTGTAAGGAATAAACTATGTGTCTCTCCTGTTTTGGCAATAAACCTCGTTAAAGCTCTCTCGATATCTCGTTTCTGCGTTGCTACCTTTTCTCTGATTGCTTCGTATTCCGTCACTGGTTGTTTATGTGTCTACAATATTTCTATTATTAGTTTCAATGTGTAAAAATAAAGTGTATACGCTATAATTAGCATAATTTCAATTAACATTCACCGGAGTTCTGATATACGCGTGTGGATCAGGAAAAGCTGGTAAATAGTTTGGAATATGCGACGGATGGCTTTGCTTAACACCGGCTTGCAAAATATTCAACTGTTTTGCCTGCGTTTGTTGTTGAAGTGTCGGTAAAACTGTCCTATTTTGTCGCTTTGCATAAGTCTCTATATTATCTACTTTTATGCCCATATTAATCAATGCCAATATCACATCCGCTATGAGAGGTTCCGTTCTCCCCGAAAGTTCACAATAATTTCTCCCTGAAGCTCCAATCTCCACAATAACTACAATACATTCGTGAAAAGAAAACGGGGGGTGAACGGTTTCGTACAAAATAAAAAAAAAACCTAAAGCATTTCTAAAAGATCTGATTCAAGAAAAAAGTTACACGTTAGATTTTAATATAAAATTTAAATCTTTCTAAAGGAAACGAAAATTAATAAAATATTAATCAGCACGAACGTATAAAATAAAGGGAGGTTGATATATTACGTAAAGGCTGAGAAAACACTCTCTTAAAGGATTTATATACGTGCCATAGAAACGTTTGATACTTGTACACGTCCTCACGTGGTTTCTTAAACATTGCATGTATAAAAGAATGTTTAAAATCTCGTAACATTTATTCTTTTTACGATTTTCTTAATACTCTTAATCAAATTTTTTGACAATGCTTAAGGTTATCTTTTAACAACATTCACGTAAAACTAAAATACAAAAAACAAAATCATTTTTTGCTATTTATTTTTTTGTAAACATAAAGCGTAGGGCTGTGTTTCTGATATTCACTGCCAGTACTGAAAATCTGTAGTGTATGTCACTGTAGTACTGGTAGTGAATGTCGGAACGCAGCCTCTATGTATACAACGTATCTAATGTGTATACGAAACACAGTTAGTATATATAATAATAAATATATGTTAGGACTCAAGGAACAAAAGTTTTTAAAAAGTGGACGTATATGATATTTTAGGTTACGTGCTTCAAAACCAAATTTGAATCTTACACGATTGCAGCATTTCGGTGAGTGTTTCCAATGCTTGTTTATCACACGTATCATAACCACATTCTACTAAAATACTGGAAACTACTTGGTTCAATATCCTTCTTCGAGTATTTACTGTTTGTGTATCCATGATTCTTCTTTGACTTTTTATTGCGAATTTCCAACAATTTCAAGTTCCAACTTCCAACCAAGCCCCGGGCCCGGGCACGTATTAAGGTGGATTTTTACCTTGAATCGGACTGCAGGGACTGCAGCCATAAAGCTGGCCACACACACACTTTCCGTAGAACGTAACAGTAGGGGGTTTCGACCAATCGCGTTGCTCAATTTGGCCGTCTGTAACCGTACAAGTAAAGCGGGGAGCACACACTTCTGCACAACGCATACGGCGTCGCGGCGTAAGCATAAGAAAATTGATTAGTCCATACACATGTGCATAAAAAAATAGACCAATCAATTTTCTTATGCTTACGCCGTATGCGTTATGCAGAAGTGTGTGCTCCCCGCTAAAGGCCATTGCACGTAACAAAGTTTTAGTCATAATCGTAAGGCCGTAAGAAAATAGACCAATCACATTCGATTATTCTTCGAGCTCAAGGAGAATAATTGACTGTGATTGGTCTATTTCCTTACGGCCTTACGATTATGACTAAAACTTTGTTACGTGCAATAGCCTTAAGAGACGTGCGTGGTCCATATGCATGTGCATAAGGAAATAGACCACGCCGTTTCTTTATGCATATGGTTATGCACCTATGCAAGTTTGATCTGGATTGACCTTAATGCTAGGTCTACAATGCGAGTCGTAAAGTCGTGAGTCGTAAAACGTGACCACGCACAGTCGATTATTCTCCTCAAATTCGATTGTGCGTGGTCACGTCTTACGACTCACGACTTTATGACTCGCATTGTAGACCTAGCATGAGAATCGAGCAATACGATTGGTCGGAACCTTACTGTTACGTTCTACGAAAGTTGTGTGTGCCCTGCAGCAGCAGTGTAGTAATTTTCTAGAAATGTTTGGCTCATTTCCGGCGCAAATTTTTGCTGCTCAAAATTTGGGCTTCAGTATTGGCTGTTTAGGACCAATTTCATGAACAGCAAAAATTTGCGCCGGAAGTGAGTCAAAAGGTTTGTTCGCGTCGCATGCCCCACCATGCTCCTGATCACTCCAACACACTCCAAAAACTCATCTGCTCCAATCGCTACTTTTTATCCGTGATCCAAGTGCTCTTGGTGTTTATTGGAGTATGCGACGCGAACAAACCTAAACATTTCTAGGAAATTACTAAACTGCTGCTCACTGCTGCTGCTGCATTTCACTATGAAAACCTACCTTTAAATGTTGAAAAGAGACAGAATGGGCGCGTTCAGCAGACCAAGCCGCTGAGTAGCAGTCGAACGTGAGTGGCTCTTAGGGCCAAAGCACATATAACAGTCGTAGTCGTGGACGTAAGTAACGCACAAGCTTTGGCGTATCCTGATCTGTCAGGTCGAGGACTACGACCGTCGTATATCGCTACGCCATGTTATGTGCTTTGACCCTTACTTTTAGAACCAACCAATCAACGTAGAGCGTTGATAAGACGAACTCAACAGTTGTGTCTGCTGAACGCGGCCAATGACGCTTGTGTCAAGCACCCGGAATAGGCAGGCATAGGGTATAGGTGAGATGACGGTGATGTAGCATGTAGCGATGTAGATGTAGCTGCATGTAGCATACAGTAGCACAGTGTGATCAGCGACGAAAGAGAAAGCTTAAATAATAATTATAATGGATATAATAATTGATACAAGAGGTGATTTCGACCTGACAAATAGGGATCGATTAATAGACAGCGACGATGACGACGATATGGAAATTAAAACCAGTACGTATATCCATACTTGTTCTATCTTTGTGAGGTTAAGATTTAACGTGGAGCATATTATTTGGCTAATCAAGATTATCATCGATTATTTAGGATAATTAAATTGTAATTCGCCAACCTTTTCATAAATTATTGCCTTATTTCTCGTAGCTAAAATATAAGTGGAATATATCTCTGCATCTTGCTTTTTTGCTTAGCACGTAAGCAATCAGAGAAAAGAGCGTTTCATTCTCGAGGAAAAATTTGGATTAATGTAGTGTCGTCATTGAAATATATATATATATATATATATACATACTGGAACGCGCACTGCCTATGCTACAGCTAAGCAAAACGAGGGCGAAGGATAGACTATTATAGCGTTTTCGATTTGTTGATTCGATTCGACTTGGGTCAAACTAAAAGTTCGGTCGGGTCAAGTCAACAAATCGAAAAAGCTATTATTCAACACTTCGGAGGGACCACCTGTCTTTTTCTAATTTTGTACTCATGCCAGTGTGTACGACGAGGATAGGTGTGGCCCCTCTGACCATCTATCTTTTTCTCGCCAGTTCAACTGCCAGTGCGCGTTTCAGTATATATATATATATATATATATATTTCAAAGTGAGTGTTGTTTGCAGAACACGTAATCAATCCATGGTAAATTAAAGGATTAAAGAATATTTGTATTTTTTTTTATTAGATATTGATCCAACAAGGATATATGACGCAGATTATCTAGGAATTGAGAAAAAAGAGAAACCGGAAAAAAAGAAACTTGTTTCCAGTAAGGACTTTGATCTTGAAAAGTTTGAAACTGATATGGGTTGGAAAAAAACCCATACGAAAGAGGCTTTGGAGCCAATGGAAGAATTAGCGCATATAAGAAAAGAGATCAATCCATTGGACCAAATTTTGAAGAAGAGTGTTATTAAATCTGATTTTGAACAGTTGCATGTTGTACCGCCCTACGAGTTAAGCAAACACCACGTGGAAATGCACAAACGACGCGAGAAACGAAGGATGGGAATGGGCGCGGGATGGTTTAACATGCATGCACCACAAATGACCCCAGAGATCAGACATGACCTCGAGGTACTAAGAATGAGATCTGCCTTGAACCCAAAACACTTTTACAAAAAGAACGATATGAAAGTACTGCCGAAACACTTCCACGTCGGTAAAGTTATTGACTCCCCGATGGATTTCTACTCTTCGCGTCTCACGAAGAAGGAACGCAAGAGGACAATCATTGACGAACTTATGGTAGACGCAGAATTCACAAAGTACAACAAACGTAAATATAAGGAGATTATCGAAGAGAAGCAAAAGACGCACTATAAAGCACACAAACACGCAAGAAGACTTAAGGGAAAGAAAAAATAATAATATTTACCGCTATTATGTATTTAAGAAACAGAAAATTATTAAAAATTATATATATTGTTTTTTCTTCCTTCAATATATATAGAATATCTCAGTATTAGAAATATGTGAATATCTCATTATACTATATATATTTCTCATTATATATATATATTTCTAAAAAAAATTCATATTAGATGATATTATTAACAGAATTAAACTCCATCAGGAATTAAGGAATTTTGACTTTTAAAGTTTATATAATCAGGAAAATATTCAAGTTAAGATCAATTATATTTAAATCTCGTATCAAAGATCCGTATTCATAGTCGGAACTTGATTTGAAGTCAGTTAGGGAGGGGATCTTAAGGCCCGTGCACGTAACAAAGTTTTAAGCGGGGAGCACACATTTCTGCACAACGCATAATATGTAAGCATAAGAAAACTGATTGGTCTATTTTCTTATGCACATGTGTATGGACCAATCAATTTTCTTATGCTTACGCCGTACGCGTTGTGCAGAAGTATGTGTCCGGGCCTTTAGTTTTAAATCGTAAGGCCGTAAGAAAATAGACCAATCACACTTCTTGACTATTCTTCAAGCGCGAGGAGAATAATCGACTGTGCGTGGTCTATTTTCTTACAGCCTTACGATTATGACTAAGGGCCAATTTCACCATCCACAGTTAGCTTAACCGGCGGTTAAAGTTAGCAGGATTGACCAATAGAAAGCAGGGTGGATTCATTTCTATTGGTCAATCCTGCTAACTTTAACCGTCGGTTAAGCTAACTGTGGTTGGTGAAATTGGCCCTAAAACTTTGTTACGTGCAATGGCCTTTACAATGTTAGTAATTTACCGACGTTTCTTTATTAGAAGAAATCTTTGAATTGGCTTTACAGACGTGCAAAATTCTTTTAGACAGACGTATGCGGGGTCTACATACAATGGGAGTCGCAAGACGTGACCAATCACAGTCGATTAGTTTCCTCAAATTCGATTGGTCAATTTCTTACGATTTACGACTCGCATTGTAGACTCCGCATAAGAAAATGGATTGGTCTATTTCCTTATGCACATGTATATACATTCATATCACTTTCTCTTTTTCTCTTATATCTCTTTCTCTTTCTTTTGCTTTTGACAAGAAATGGCGAACCAATCAAAAGTTGCTACCGTATGGCCAGACTCTGATTATAGGGTCTCTAAATGTATGTGTGTGTGGACATATATGCATGCTTGCTGTAAAAACCCTTACATACATACACACACGCGTGCACACGTGCATACTGTCTCTCTTTCTTGCTCTCGCTTTTCTCGCTCTCACTGCTCGTGTATGAGAAGGGAGTAAGGGAGAGGGGATTGAAGAGAAGGTGGAGGTGGAGGAGCGAGAGCTCGAGTGACGAGCGACGAGCAAGGGCAAGTCGGAAAGCAGCGCGAGCGCGAACGTGCGGAAGAGTGGCAGTTGGCAGTGTGTGTCGACGTAGAGCGAGCGAGCGAGCGAGCGAACGAGCTAGGCGAGCGCACCGGCGAGCGTGTGCGGTGGTGGTGGTGGTTGGCGATTGGTGACTGGTGCCGTAGACGGACGGACGGACGGTCGGTCGGTCGGTCGGTCGTTCGTTCGGTCGGTCGGTCGTTCGGTCGGTCGGTTGGTTGGCGGTCGGACCGTGCGTGTGTAGAAGAACGGAGGAAAAAAAGGAGAAGGAAGTGTAAAACGTGTGGTGCACTGTGCTGGCTACGGTGTGAAAGAAGATAGTTCGGTTTTTGTGTGGGGTTTAGCTCGTCGGCGGTCTGAAAAGGGAGATTATCGTCATATATATCGCCGTCATATCTATAAGGGGTCTCGCGCGCGCCTACGCGGTACGTGGTGTACCGAAGGATTTCCAATTTTTTTCTCTCCGTGTATACGTTAAACTTCTTTTTTTTCTCACTCTCTGATCGCCGCGCCGGCGGGCCCATCGGTTGGAAGTTGGAAGACGTGTGAAGACGCGAGAGGACAACGACGACGACGCGTGGAAATCTAACCAAAAGAGGAGAACGTGTTACGAGAAGCGCAATGTCCGACCGGGAGAGCCTGGACGATCAGCCACAAAGTAAGAGCAGCCAAACGAACGTTCTCTATATGCCTCTTTGGCTCTTCCTCCTTCCTCTCTTTTTCCTGCTGTTCTCGTGTTCTCGACCTCGCGGTTGTTCAGCCGCGCTATGCCCTGGCAGCCGCGCGCGTTGAACGAATGAAAGCGGATCGTACATCGTACCGCTAACCGACATTTTTTTTCCTCCATAATCCTTCGTCCGTGCTCGGCGGTGCTTTTTGTGCCGCACGGCACAAAAAGCATTCGTATATGCACGTTAAACTCGTCGAGGAGACGGGGCAAACGCTCATCTTGGAGTTTAACGAACGACAAACCCCCGCGCGCTTTCATTCTGCTCTCGTCCACGAGAGATCCGCGAGGGTGAGGTTCTAATCACGGGGACGCGGTGTGCAACGAACTCTCCCGCATCCGCGTGCATGAACACGCATCGTCTCTCGCATCTTTGCGCGGTCGGTTCTGTCAAGCGCCGCGCGAAAAGAATCGCTATTTTTCAACGGCACCCAGGATTCAAGATGGCCGGCTGCATGTCGGTCGCGAGAAGATAGCCCCTTTCGTCCCCTACATGCTCCGCTCTCTTGCTCCTATGCTCCTTCGGCCACGAGCCTCTCCCTCCCTCCCTCCCTCTTCGCTCTTTACACGACGCGTGCACGCACGCGCACACATAGGCATACACGTACACAACACGCGCGCAAGAGCAATGTATTTTTTCTGTTGCTCTCTCATGTCGATATTTGCAACTTTCGATATTGCTTGCCCTGCGTCGCAATGCTGATTTTTCTTACGAGTCGGTAACAAACCTGACCAAACCTAGCTCCTCTCGCTCCGATCGAGCGTCGAAAGCTGCCATGCTGCCATGGTTTCTGTACGGTACACTGCGACCACTGCGACGGACAGTGACGGAGTCTAACCGCACAGGAGCGCAAATGTAATGTACGTCGATCTTACATCCATCAGGACGTGAACAAATGCGTGCACGGCCAGCCGGACCTTTTAGATTAGCCGCGTAAATTTCGCACACGTATCATACGTGCAAATCGTCCAATCCCTCTCTCCTGTCTTTTATTTCTTTTTTTTTTTCCTCTCCTTCCGCTTCGCGTAAGGGCCTTGGCACACAAAAAAACTTAAGTAGTAAGTGGTAGCAAATTCAAACTGTTGATTTTCTTACTGCTAACGTTTTACTATTTAAGTTTTTTGTGTGCATTGGCCCTAACGCGGCGCCTAACCTCGAAACGAAAAGACTCCGACGAGTGGTGTACCTCGAATAGATTATCGAGTTACGCTCCTGCACTTCTTGCGTGTCCAAAATTCAAGGCTTCTTTCCCTCCCTCTCTCCCTTCCTCTCTCTCTCTCTCCCCCTCCCTCCCTCCCTCTCCCCCCTCTCACTCTGTCTTGCCGTTCTTTCTCTTTCTCTTCGATTTACCTACTACATGCGCGCATCTTTCATGCTCCTAACCTCTCTTTCCACGCTTTGCGTTATAGGTAGTGCAAGTTCAGGTTGATCGAGAAGAAAAATTGGTTAAAATTCAGAGTGATATACAACATTATTTAAAAAAATAGGAAAAATAGTTTAAAACAATAATGGGATAAGTAATTATAGGTTATATTGTTATATAACTTAAAAGATAGGTTGAAGGCGTCTATAATACTCCACAACCCGATGTTACTGCAAAAGAAAAGCCTCTCGCGATGTTACATTGATACGATTGATACTGTTTATTTTGCCTTTATCATTCTTCGTTCAATTAAATTAGACTTGGCGCCTTCGGAGCTAGCTATTCACACGGTTATTTGTGACCTTGGCGTTATTTCGCTAATTTTACCGCGTACTATTTAATGAATATTCTTAATCATGTTTTGGTAATAAGAAAAAAAGTAGTGCAAAAAGTTCCAGAGTGTTGTAGCTTTAAGTTTTCGAATTGTTAGTGCTACTAGATTTATAAAATAGAAAATATGAAATTTTCATGTATAAATGTCTTTCATTAAAAAGTTATAGAATTTTATAAATCTATAATTAAATTATACCTGACCTTGACTTCATTTGATTTTGTTAATTATATATAAATATATTGAATTAATATTATTAAATTAGCTAAGTTAATTGTGACTTCAATGTTTATACCTTACTACACTATTCTATTTTTGTCGTCAACTAGCCTTCTGGATGTTAGGTTTTCACCAGTATTTCTAACGTTCAAAATATTTTTTAAAGTTATCTTCATGGGGTGTGTGTATGCGTGTGTGTGTGTGTGTGTGTGTGTGTGTGTGTATAGTATATATACATACATACACCGTGCTAATAATTATCAAAGGTTCTTCCTCATCTGGTATAAAAGACATACATATGCAGAAATCTCGGCATTTGTGAAAATTTACATTAACTTAGAATTTGAAAGTATTTATAAAATGAATACATATTCTGACTTTCAAGACAAAAAAGTAGATACGAGAGATTGTAGAGCGTGTATGTTCATGTGTATAGAAAAGTAAAAAGAATGAACAAATCTCATATATTTAATATTATTATTTTTTTTCAGATCTCTAAGGGCCACTTGGACCAAACTTGGATAACTTGTTCGTTGATTCAGTCAGATTAAGCAGATTGACAAATGCGCGTGGTCATTTCCAATGAATTAATCAACGATTAAGTTAATCGGAGTTTGGTCGAAGTAAGTCCTGTGATAAAGTAAATGTAAAGAAACGTGTATTTTTACTCGTTACTTAAAAGGAATAAAACTCTAGAATATTAAAGAGAAATTTACTAAAAAATTTGATAAATTAAACATAGACTTGCAATTTACAAAGACTGTGATGGAACACATGTGGAAAATGATTACTAAATTTTTTCTCGTAAAATCCTATTGATTTGTGATTTTGTGTAACTTGCAAAACTTGTAAAAATTGCATATTTATTATATATTTTATTAATATATTTTATTCAATATTTATCCTTTGCCAAAATACGCAGTGACTTTACAAACACTTTACACACCGTATTACAAAAAATATTGTTGGTCGTATATTTATGTCTATAAAATATGTATACTAATAACTTGTGGACTTTCGTTTTATAATATTAAGATTGTTGGGTTAATATTATAATAATATACTATTCTATATTAAACATATTTCAACTCAAGTAACTGCGTTTGTCATAAACGAAAAAAAAAGTTTTATCTCTTGATTGTTTTGCACAACGTACGTTTTATTTTTAATATTTATTTTGTGAAAAATATAAGTTTGTTAATAGCAGTTAGATTTTGAAAATATTATCTCATGTATTCATTACGTGCTAGTCTATCATATTGATGTTTCTACGTTATTTGTTGATTAATCACGTTGTTTGTTTTATTAGAGTATGGGAATCCAGGAGGATTGGATGCTGGAGGTGCTGACTTTGATTCCGGTGAGTACTCCATTGTGCATATAGTAATCGGAAGGGTAAGCGAATTTTGAAACCGATATGTAATATTCATATAAAGTTTAAGCAGAAAGAAAAAAAAAATATATATATATATATATATATATATAAACATACGTAGAAAATTAAATTGATCGAAATTCTACCGCGTATTCTCCCTCTCCACTCTCTTGTTTCTGAAGAGGGTGAACTCTATTATTCAGTAAGCAAACTGCCAGCAGTATAATAGATTGGCAGAAGATTTGTTCAGATATCGTAACACGTCCGGTATCATCCGTATGTCTGCATTAAACTCGTATTTTGCCGATAAATTGAGAGCGCATATTGTCAGTATAGAAATCAAATAGAATCTGTCACTAGTGTAAACATTTAAATGGAATACATCATTTAAATGATTACGAAACACACCAGATTCTTCTCAGTTTCTATAATTAATTTGCCATTATATTCTGTTGGCAGATTCTGTTATATTTCTGCTAGCCGTCTATCGATAAAAAATTTGTAATAGAGGCTTTCAAAATCTGTTCTCGACAGATTTGGTCGTTCGGGTAAATAATAATGTCTCTTGATACTATGCATGATTCGATAATTTCAATCGTCGCGTGAAATATATAATAGAAACGGGGGGGGGGGAAGACTCGTCGTCTGATCCCCTGAAATGAATGTTCAGATATTCGCGGAACGGAGTTGAAATGCAAAGTAGAGTGCAGCGGCCGGAAACGAAATGCAACACGCGCACGGCAGTAAGCGGGCATTAGGGAGCTGGTCAGCTGGTCGTGACGTCACACGCCATGTCGTCGATAAATGTGAGCAACGGTGCGCGGTGGTGGGAGAGCTCTCCTTGCCGCTGCTGCCACGCGCGCGCGTTTGCGATTTAAAACGCACACGAGATCTATCAATTGTCATCATTGATGTATATACGGTTCGGATTTTCAACTTTCAGTCATTCAATAAAAATAGTATATATTCAATTTATCACATGCTGTAGAATTATGAAAATTTTTCTATACTTTTTATTATTTTATCTTAAAAAATACATGTATCGTATATATGTATGTATATAGCATCCTTGCCTTTTGAATAACAGGAAAAAATTAAAGCTACAAAGGTTTCGAAGAACATATATAATGTAATGGCAACATTTTAATTTAATTTATTAAAATTGGAATTATATGATTTTTCTTATCCGATAAGATTCTTTCAATCAGTCTGCACATAGTCATCAGTATTAAATAAAGTTAGTAAAAAAAATCAGTACTCTTTACGAGATATTTTATACTTTATTCCGACATATTTGTATTGAATAATTGAAATGAATCAATTAATGTAAAAAAACACGTGGGTCTTTAAGTAAATTTTTTTTATTAAGCAGTATCCATAATTAATGTAGAGAATCTAAGCCGATTTTTAGTACTTTTTGAATTTACAAAAGAAACCTAAATTTGAGAAAGTTATAGCTTGCTATAGGTCACCCTCCTGATGAGTAACTTTCAGAAGGTTTTAGCCGTCGCTCATTCATTATTAAAAAATTATTAACAAAAAAAGTTTGAAAAATATAGCAGTTATTTTGAGTATTAAAAGGCATAAACGACTAACATGTATGTGGAAACATATGTATGAACGAAGGAAAATCATTTAAAGCAGAGAATAGTTGGCATAGAAAAGGGTAAAAATGAAGATAAGGGGAGACGCTTTCGGTGATCTTGATCTTGACATATGTTGTCAAAGACATGACCCTGAGTAACTCCTTATAACTTGATTCGTTGATAATTGCTTATTTAAAAGTTATGAACAAAAAAAGTTTGAGAAATATACAAGTTTGGGGTCAGTGCTAAAGGAAATAATTTGCTGATGCAGTGTATAGACAGTACTGCATGTAGGCGGTGGTGAGTGGGGGTGAACGTTGGTTTGCGTGAAAAGTTGAAAACTTCAACCGTACAATGATAGACCTCGTTTCGCCCTATAAGCAGGGGTGGAGTGGGGTGGGGTGGGATGGATCTCGCTTTTCATGGAAAATACAATGCTGTTCAGAGAACCATCCACGCGAAGCGATCGTCCATCCCACCGCGCTTCACCCCTGCTTACAGGGCAAAACGAGGTCTATCATTGTATACAGTTAGGGTTTTCAACTTTCCACTGCGAACAGAGGTCCACCTTCACCCATCCCCGCCTACATGTGTATAGTTTATACACACATATCAACAAATCACTTTTCTTAGTACACTGACACGAACTGTTATATATTTCTCAATTATATTTGTTCGTAACTTTTTAATAAACAACGAGCGACGACTAAAACCTTCTGAAGGTTACTCTGTATAGGAGAGTGCTCTCTATACAATATATATGAAGAAGAAGGTCATTGAGGAGAGATTCGTAAGGGTAAATATTTACCCTTTTATTCACTCACATTAGCTTGATTTATTTACTTGATTATATTTATTATGTTTTACATGATTAATTTCTTGTTTTGTTTATTTATCTACGATACGTTATAGAAATAAAATTGTTTGTTCCGCCAATAATGATTAAAGGTTTATTATTCTCGACTACACGTGGCACGACGTATATTGAATCCTAAGGGTCGAAACGTCGTATAACGTTTCAATATACGATAATTTATATTTTTGAAAAGGATTTATATTGAATGATTAAAATGTAAACTTGTTCATGTATAGATGTATATTATCCATTATAAATTAAATATGATTTATTATTAAGGATGTCTTTTGGGGCCAATTACACAATCTCCGATTAACTTGTTGATTAACTGTCCTCCTTAGAAAGAGACGAAGAGTGAGTTTAATCGGACCGATCGAGTTAATTGGAGACGATGAAATCGGCCCTTAGTCAAAAAAAGTTGAAGTCGACAAAAGAAACATTATAAGATAATTATTTTACGAAATGAGCAACATATTTATCAATTTAATTCAATTTTTAGTTTAAATCTGCTAGTTTAGGACCGTATGGGCGACAAACTGTTATATTAATGAATCAATGTATTTGTATTGTATTAGGTCAGCAAGGCCAGCAAAGCGAGCAGGAACTGGCGACGAAAATGTTGCAAATTCAAAGTAAAAGATTCTACCTTGACGTGAAACAAAACAGACGTGGGAGATTTATCAAAGTCGCCGAGGTACCGTCTCATCTTTTATAACTTAATTCTCGACATATATTATAGGAGGACTTTTAGATCTAGATTACGGATAAGCAACAAGCATTATTAATAAAATATCAAAAATACAGATACTTGCAATATGTATGAAAATAGTACACATGGAAAAGAAATTTCTTTAAAAATTTCTTAGTTTCGATTTTTGAAAATTTTAAAAGAGTTGATTAAAATTTGTAATGATAAAAACTACAAAGTGTTTAACAAAATTTATAATATTTATTAAAGTTTATGATATTTTCAGATATCTTTTATAAAACGTACTCTATTTATTATGTACGTAGAATATAATATTTATCTACGTAAAATTTTATCTATTGACGAAGAGGAACCCACAGGACATAACGCGGGAATGCTAAGAGGGATTTAATAGTTCGTTGTGTAACAAGTGCCGTAAGATGAAAATTCCCGGGTGCGTAAACTCCGGACCCGGGAATTTTCATCTTTACGCACGGCTTACACACCCTATTTTATGTTGCAAGTGCCTGGGAAGTGTTCTATCACGCACGCGTAGCGTGCGTAATGGGGCACTTTCCATGCACGTGTTGCATAAACAAGTTTAAAACATATTAAAAATAAATAAATGTACCCTGGTCTTGCACCAAAATATTCTTTGAAATATCTACTATAAGAAAAACACACAAGTTTTACTGTGAAAAATAGTTTAAAAGGAAATTATTGTTTTACATTAAAAGCATGAGTTTTATTGTGCTTATTATGCATTTTATGCGGGACATAATGGGATACCTCACAAAACTTGTTTATTAATGTTCAAAACTTTTTAAATGTGATTTATTAGAACGCGCAATATATGTAGGAATGTATTATTATACTTTTAATTATTAATACGTGCTTATTAATAACACTTTTCTTATTACAATATACATTTGTTTTATTAAATAAAATCAAAATCAAAATTTAGTATAATAATGTTTGGTATCAGTATTGTGCAACATAATAGATACTTACTAATAGTGTATGAAAAGAAAAACACATTTAAAGAACACAAGGCATTATGTTCCACATAGCCTAATTCCCGTTATGCCCCGAAATGTATAAGTTTACTTTAGGTAATATAAATTATCACAGATATATTTACGGTATTTACACACAGATACTTGGCTAAATTGACAAAAAAAGATTGATTGTTTAATAACGTAAATATACGTTACAGTAATAAAAAGTAGAATTTTATCATTGTTTATCTTTATGCAAATGTATCAAAGAAACTGCACGTATCAGTCGCGGAGAGCACAGCAAACGCATTAAACAATTTATAGCATCTTTCAGCTAAAAATAATATCAAAACTGATAACACATGGTGCGTAGAGACATCTAAGAGTATCAAGTTTTAAACATTTTATTACATGGCAGCTGGCTCTGTAAAAAGATATCGACCATATCCCATTATGACGCGGATTTCCCTATCATGCTGCAATATAAGATGTATTGCAATATAATAATAATTTATGCAATTATTTTTTTATTCCAGATTGGAGCGGATGGGAGAAGAAGCCAAATCTACTTGGCACTCAGTACAGCATCCGAATTTCGGGACCATCTGTCGACATTTAGCGATTTTTATGCATCTTTAGGTATATCACAGCATCTATCAATTAGACGTGAAAGAGTACACGTGTGCGTGCACGTAGTTATATCTAAAGTACATATACATATACATAGGGTACATGATTTGTGTACACGTGAAAAGAAGTTGATGTTTCCCATAAAAATAAATCGAAAATGTGAAATAAAATTTTTTTGTATAAGGTTTTGTTTTGAAGAAAATCGATTTTGAAAATTACAGCAAACACAGTTCGAATTTAAATTTTTGACGTTCTATTATGTACATAATGGAACGTCAAGAATTAAAATTATGTACATGATGGAAATTCTCAATAAATATTACGTCTTGACATGATAAAAATTTCTTTCGATCAAAAATTTTATATGAAATCTAGGATTGAAATGATAGTAGCACGTAATTCTAATTTTCAATTTTTATTATGTCATGGCATACGTTTTATTATGTTGTAGCATAATTTTAAATTACTGAATTACTCTATGATAGCTTACATAATTTATATTCCTGCAATTATTATGTTACGACATAATAAAAATACATTAATATTATCTCATGACATAATAAAAATGAATTAAACGTATGTCTTGACATAAAAGTACGTCGACTGTATAGGCTGTATCTTTCTCTGAGTATGACACGCCGCCGTTTGGCTATTTATTCATAAAATTTTCATTTTGAATTAATTTTACGCAAAGACATACGTTTAATTCATTTTTATTATGTTTTGACATAATGAAAATGGTTCCGAAAAACTTGTACTTCTACTTCTGTTTAAATCACGTACTGAATTTTTATTTTAGATTAAAAAATCTTGATAATAAATAGCAAAACAGCATGCCATACACATCAGTATATTTTCTATTACAATGTCATGTTATTGTAGTAACTTGAGAAATAAGCAAGATAGTTGGAACGAATAAAAAGTAAATTATATCATATGGTGTATATTTACGAATACTAGCACGATAATCGACCGTGTGGAATGAATGTCTGTCAAGTCATAGTCGATCGTACGCATGCCTGACGAATTTTTAAAATCGATTTTCTTGTAAAATAATGCCTTGTTTAAAAATGAAAAAATTTATTTCACTCTTCTGATTAATTTTTACGTGAAGAATCATCTTCTTTCCGATTATAATTTGCATATTACACTTTACCCTATACAATATTAAAACTTTAATTTGACAAAATATTGATACTTTAATATGATGTAAAATTAATCCTTTTCTTTTTTTCTATTTACGATTATTTTCATCACGTATTGCGTTTGTCCTATTTGGAAAGATGTTTAATTCATTAACATCTTCGCTTATACCGGATAATCAGGTCCACCAAATCCAGAAAACGTGCCAGATGACGGAAAACTCAAATCAGAAATGATGGTGAAGGATAATAGACGATATTACTTGGACCTCAAGGAGAATTCTCGCGGCCGTTTCCTGCGGGTGAGTCACCCTGTATGTACCAGCCAATGTACTTACTTTCTACGCGCTAAGTCATAAAAGAAGACTCTCAAGTCGGCTTTCGTCTCAAGAGGCAGTGCTCTTTTCGAAAAATGAAAAGATAAATAGAATTCTTCTAGAATTATTGATAAAAAAAGGTTTATCTTATATAATATGATATTCTCGCCGTGTAAATCCGAACAATACAGCGACGTGAGACGGAATATCTTGTGTGTAATATTTGTGTTGCTTTTTCCAGGTGTCGCAAACGATAACACGAGGTGGACCCAGGACTCAGATTGCAATACCAGCGCAAGGCATGATAGAGTTTCGTGATGCATTAACGGATCTTCTTGAGGAATTTGGGACGGACGACGGTGGCTTCAAAGGCGATTTACCGGAGGGTCGTTATATGCGCGTGGATAGCAAGAATTTCTATTTTGATATCGGCCAGAACAATCGTGGCATTTATATGAGAATTTCTGAGGTATACATATATTATTTACATATAAGAAACGAACACCAACAAATAGTTTATTTTCAGCTGTCTATTTTCTTTTTGTTGTATTTTTTTCTTTTTACTAAAAATTATTTTTTCAAGGAAAAATTTATTCCAACGTGGTCGGTGGTTATCTCGTTGAAATGAGATTATAGGAGAGAATACACATGTGTTGTGTATTTATAAAATCAGGATATTTATTATCTAGAAAAACTTGGTAAACACAATGTTCTACCAGGCATTCAACTTTATCGAGATATAGGGAATTTTTGTTCAAAATTATCCGTGGAAAATTTTCATTTTGCAAGTATTATTTTGTTTCGTTTTAAAGAACTTTTTTTTTTAATATTTTCGCGTTGACTTCTTTTATGGATTCTTATATGTATATGGTACATTTTATTTTCTTGTTATACGTCTTGAAATTTTATACAACATAAAATATCTGTTTTATACACGAGTCCTTTTTTAATGCTTCGTTTTGAAATTTTTTTATATTTTAAAAGGATAGCTCTTAATTTTCCTTCGTATACAGGGTCACGTCTAGGTCAGGTCAATAAAACTTTAGGCTCTTATAGGAACGTGACGTTGGAACAAGTTCCCATAAACATAAATCCGGAAACGGTTTGTTAAAAAGTTATAGCTAATAAACTTTCAAAAATCACGTTTTCTTTGATTTTTAAAAATACGTTCAAACCCTTCATTTATTTTAAAAGAGTAACGAAATAAATCTGATGGATAATTAAATAACAAATTAATTTACACCAATTTTATTTACGTCTGATAAGGCGTACAAAAGGGATCAAGTTTAAAATAACGAAAAAAGCTTTAGGGTATAAAAAAACGTGACTTTTTGAAGTTTATTAAGCTATAATTTTTTAACGAAGCGTTTCCGAACTTTTATTTACAGGAACTTTTGCTCCAACGTCAATTTCCTATAAGACTCTGCTTTTATTGACCTGACCTAGACGTGACCCTGTATAATTCATATACATAAATAGAAAAGGAAAACTGAGAGAGATTAAATAATAATTAAATACATTATACCTACAAATTTATATAAACATCTGTGGAACATTAAGAAATGTTTTCTTGATTTAAATAGATGTTTTTTTTAGAAATACTTATGTTTACGTTTATATTGAGCCAAGGAATCTACATTAATTGTTTTTTAGTCTCAATAAAACAGAATGAAAAGAAAGAAAGAAAGAAAGGGGAAAAAAATATTTATAATAAATTTGCCTACGATAGCGGATAATGCAAAGCTGGATTACATTCTTGCAGGTGAAGACGAACTTTAGGACAGCCATCACCGTACCAGAAAAGTCCTGGGCTCGTTTTCGTGATATTTTCGCAGATTACTGCGAGAAGATGAAGGAAGGCGGCGGTGGTGTCAGTAGCAGCAGCAGCGGCGGCGGCGGCGGCGGCGGCGGCGGTAGTGGCGGCGGTGGTGTTGGCGGAGGAAACGTATTGTCCGAGGGGAAAGGCTCGGTGGTGGCACAGGTACCATCGCCATCCTCGAACACGCAGCCTAATCCTAATCCAAATCTAGACTCACCCTTAATCAAGTGAAAAAGGCTTTAACTTAACTCGAACATTTGGGAATTATAAACTCTTAAACTTGTTTTCAAGTCATTAAGCGAAATAACGGAACTTGTCAGAGTTGTATTGCCATCGTCGTCATCGTCACATTATTCATCGGCTATATGACATCGACACATGGTCATCGGCATTATCACGCGGTACGATCATCATTCTCGAGACCGTTTATCGCCATCGTCACCGGGGGTCATCATTGCCATCGTCACATCGCACCGTCGCATCACACTTACCATTAAGCGCAAACACCAAAACTCGCCTGAAATATGATCATTATATCGCGGAGGATATCGCGACCGATTGTTGAATATATTCATATAACCACAGATTTAATAAAAAGGAAAGAAAAGGAAGAGAAAACGAAAAGCGAACGCTTGACGTGGTTATTAATACATGATTGTTGGCACGTGAGGACGCGAGGAAGACGGAAAGAAGAGCGGATTAGATGATGATGATGATGACGATGCGTGGGTGTGCGTGTGCGTATGCATGTTGCGTGTATGTGTGCGCGGAGGGAAAATGAGTCACTGCCGTTCGTGTGCGACTAACACAGGAATAGATAACACAAAGAAAAGAAAAGAAGAAAAAAGACAAAAATACGCAACAACGGAAAATCGAGAGTATAATGATTGCGATCGAGCGATATCTTTTTAGGCAAACGCGAATTGCCATTGATTAACGTTATGAGTACTACCGTTCATTTCCTGGCTTTCTACATAGACGCACGCAGTTCGTTTGGTTTCATTTTACGTTTCCTGTCGATACAATCTTTTCGATCTTCGGGCAATCGCACACATTTCGCGGATCTCGCGCGTGTAAGTTTGAACGAACGAGAATCTTGAACGGGAAATGGACCGTAGTGTAGATCACGTTACAATTGAATTTGATCGTTCAGAATTTATGAATAAATAGTTGTTATATTAACGATTATATCACGAGTAAATAAGAGGAAAAGTGTGTGAGTTGTCGCGAGGAGAAAATGATAAGAACAAAGGTCTATTATATCTATGTAGACAGTACGTACATCTCTCTTCGATTTAACCGAAAAGAAAAAATTCAAAGTTCACTGTAGTTTCGGCGAGTACTTGTCGCGGAAATGTCGTAAATTGGATATAGATAAAATATCGCTGAATGTGTTAGGTTTGTTCGATGGCGATTTATTACTGTGGTAATAAATTAAGTTCAACAGAATATATACATAAAACGAAAAGAATAAGGATGAAGAATATTCGCATCTTTTATTCGGATATTTACATTACTGTCTGTACCACGCGACATTGTGCATTCATTTAAAAACTGAACGACGTCTCTATTAAAAGTAATGAGATATATGTAACATAGATGAGAGAGAGAGAGAGAGAGAGAGAACGAAAAGGATGCTAAAACGAAAGAATACGAAATCATATTAATACGTATTAATATGTATATTATACAAAATTTATTGTACATTACGTTTTCTTTCATGGATTTGTATGAAAAGTGCGCATACAATCATACGTACTGAAAGCTTTTATAGAATGCAAGAAGCACAAACACGAACACACACACACACACGCATACACACGCACGAGTATTTGCATTACACTTCAGTGGCAAACACGGCAAATTTTGGCACTTGACACGGAGAATCCAGAGAATAACGATAAATACAAGATATATTCCACCATGAAAGACGTATAATTCTATCGTAAAAAGAGTGTGAACGATACGAGAAATGGCGTGTACGTGTATGTAATTAAGTTACATAAATTTGTGCGATGATCGACTTCTAACACACGTGAATATTAGGTATGTATTATATGAATGCATAATAGGTATTTATATAGAATCTATATAGCTGTATAATTGTAACGAAATGCCAATGTCCGCGGACCTAGGCAGCTGTGTGCAAATCTGACGATGTACGATTAATTGAATTAAGAAATCGCGTTGTTAGACAACTGCAATTGCTTAGGTCCCTCCCGCTCGACACAGGAACAAAGATGAGATAAAACAAACGACACAGAAAAGAAGAAGTAATATTTCAAAGCGGTCGAGAGAACAGCGAGGGACAGAATAACGCAATCGAGTTATCTTCCAAAGGAAAGGGAATCTTAATACGCTTCGATTCTGCAACGCTGTGCTAATATCAATAATGATAAATGTATATCCTTTCTTTTTTGTTTTTCTTTCACGTGAAATGGTAAAATAATCTAAATCATCTATATTTCGCACTGGTGCGAATGGACGGCAAGCAACGCGTATAGAGAAAGAAAAGGGCACGTAGACGCATAAAAAAAAAAAAAAAAAAAACTATTTAATTAGAAAGAAGCGTATCTAATTGAAATTGAATCGAATTGAATATGTGATTGGCACGTTCGAATTTTCGATACAAAATAGATAAAATTTTATTTATTTCTTAGTGACAAACTTGATCATATTTCTATAAAATATTATTCCTCAGTTGCATTTTCTAAAATTGCAATTTCGGCTGGTCTGAATTTACTTAGCACGTAAGTTTTGATGAACATACGAAATATAAATTATACAATAACAATTTTTCAAACACACACGAGTGAGTAAAGTATATTGAAGAGCCTCGGTCCTATCCTATAATTTACATTCTTTCAATTTAATTTTCGTTCTATTGTCTGTTAAGGCTCCTGGGCTCTTGCCCAGGTCATGTGAGCGTGTGATGCCAGAAGCGAGAAATGGCACACAAGAATTCTCAGCGTGTCATTTCTCGCCTCTGACGTCACGATCTAATATGGTCGCGGCCAGGAACCTTAAACATATTATGATTGAATGACACACACACACACACACACACGCTGGCACAATATGTATATTATATACATATATATATATATATATTGCTCAAATTATACAGTCCTCAATAAATCTTAAGATTATGAGCTTTATAGAAAAATCTTTCGGATTAAATTTATTTATCTTTGAGTGAGAATTTATGATCAGTGTAATAATGTGTTAGGTGAAAGTATTTTCGAGATTTTTTAAGATTAATCAAGTATTTAAAAAAATTGAACCATATATTTTTTTACATAAATCGATTCTGTTCATCATCATGTATGCGAAAAATATTTAATCTAAAATTATTGAAAAATATTTCATGTAAAATTATTGAAAAATAAGTAGTCTGCGAGATAAGTAATTTATTTTACATCTTGTCTTAATGCATTCTGATGTATGAAACCTGAAGTCTCTCATTAAGCATTTATTTTTGAATAACTATCTTAATTTTATATATAAAATGACGAAAAGAATCACGTGATGTTAAAAATAAATACGTACATTTAAAGGAGAACGGCACGTACAGATACCGTGTATGTATATGCAAAAAATAAGGTTGTTATTAGTCTTGTTATTGTATGTAAAATAAAAAAAATGCTAGGATAAGGGCATTTGAAAGTAACTTTGTGAGGTATTTTATATTTTACATTAGAATGTATCAGGATACAAAAATATAAAGTCTCATTATATTCACATTTTCCAATAATTTAATATTTTTTGAATACAGAACGAGTGGAGAGAGTCCGATTTATATAAGAAAAGATATAATTTAATTTAATTGGAAAAAAAAAAAATAGACGTGATCTTGGAAACTTTGGAAGTATCCGTGTAAAACAAAACCGTATTGACTATGAAATTAAACAAATTTTATCCAAGATATTTTTATATAAAACTCATATTTTAAGATTTACTGGGGTAATGATATTAACTTACTCTATTTGTGTGTATGTGTGTGTATTGTTACATGTCGATATCTGATGAAACGGATGAAATATATTCCATCTTTCATTGACACGCTTTACACGATCATACTTTACGTTCGTTATTTATCGTCAAACTTGATCGATTTTTTTTTTCAAAGGCAGAGTAGGATCGGCAGAATTCAATCTGTGTAGAAACATTGTATAGTGTTTGAAATGTTCGAGCGTTGTAAATGAGAACGGCAAAGAAAAGTTATTAAAAAAATCGTTTAATGACGCAGATGGTATGATATTATTGTGATCTATACAAATTACAAATCACAAAACATCCACAAGTAGTAGATATTTAAGATATAAATATATACACACAGACATACACACATACATCCTTCTATGATGTGACTGGAGAAAGGGGACACTGTCTTATTAAATGCATACGCGCAAAACAGCGCATGCAAAAATACAAATGTGTAACAAGCGAGGACAACTACAAACGTACCTAACTAAAACAAAAAACGCAGAGAAAGAGAGAGAGAGAGAGAGAGAAAGAGAGGGGGAGGAGAAAGAAAAACAGATATAAAGAAAACGGAAGTGAAGAGATACCGTCTGATACATGTAAGAGTAAGCAAAATAATATAAAATAAATGAAAGAAGAAAAAACCCACGATGCTCCTGCCACGCAGCGAGTCTTTAGACAGCTTTAAGAGAATATAATTATAAATGATAAAACAAATTATTAAATAATTACGATGAACTTTCTATATGTTGAATCGTGTCTAGTGAGAGAAGTACTATTGAAGTAAAGCAACACGAAAAAAAATTAATATTACTATTGCCACACATAAATTTAACGCATTTTATATGATCTATTTGATTAATTATTTTTATCGAATGTTTTTTTCGTTTTCCTTCTTTTATTTTCCTCGGGACGTAGTGTAACAGAGAGAGGGTGGTTGTTACGGGGTAGCTTTTGGTGTTTTGTTTGCTGTTTTACGAATGAACGTTGCGCGCGTGGTGAACGAAGGGACCTCCTTGTTGAGGTGTTAAAGCAAAGAGGTGCCGGAAGTTTCACATACTTATGTTTTTAATATATTCGGTGAAGTTACACGCGTATATGCGCATACGCATACGCATACGCATACACACACACAACACATACCTCCTCCCCCCACACACACACACCGCCACTGTTATTCATTGTCAATCTATTATTGTCACTTAGAATTTTTCCGTAGATATTGATGCGTATATAGCGAGCGACAGTTATGTGTTATGCGATATAATCTTTCTCGCTGCGCAAAGCTACGGTTTGTAAAAAAAGCAAAGTTAAGAATGAAAACCGCATTATTGCTGCGATTATCTTATTCTTATTGTCATTATTATTATTATTATTATTATTATTACGATTATATTGTCATTATTCTTAATATATTACGATTATTCTTCTTATATTACCATTATGATTAACTATTAATACTTATTATTATTGGAGCGCTAGTTGTGTACTGATGTCATTAATAGCGAAAGTTACATCGAATCGGCCTTCAAGCAGGCCGATCTTCTTTCTTTCTTTTTTAGCATTTATTACGACAATCAGTTGAGTTTGTGAATTCAGTATAGCTTCTTTCCGTTCATCTCCCAACTTGATCCTCTCATTCCCACGTTCGATTTCAGTTCAGAGTCTCCTCTCTCATCTCGTCTGTACATACTAAAGCGTACTTTTCCCTTCTCCTCGGACTTGCGGCGTTCCGTTCATTTTGAGTGGTTTCCGAAACTCAGGCTTGGAGTAAAGTGTTGTCTCACGGAAAAAAAAAGAGGAAAAGCTTAATAATAAAGGCGATAGACGACGATGCGAGCCAAAAGGGAGAGAGAAAGAGCAGAGAAGGAGAATCGAAAGGGAGAGAAGAGACGGATGATCAGAATTTCGACAGTGTTAAATTAGACGTTAAGATTCAACACGATTGAGCGGATTGAGCAAAGTTAATTATAATAATGTCATTTGGCGCGTTGTTTTCTTTTTTTTTCCTCCCGGCGCGCTCTCGCGTGTGTGTGCATGTATGCGTGAATGCCAAATTCGTGTACGCACGTGTTTAGCTCGACAATCGAAAACGAGCGAGCTACTCTTTGTAGGGCGAGACAAGAGATTGGAGAAAGAGGAAAGCCAATCGCAAGGACGATGCGCCATTGAAACACGTTAATACTGCGATCCTCCAAAGGAAGTTATGTCGCAGGAGGTAATACTTGTCCTTGCGAATTATTACATTTAAATCAATAGAATATGAGAATCAAAGTTTGTTGTTGCAGAAAAACAATGAGAATTGCTGCGATTGGCCTTTGTATGTCATTTGATTTATTAAAGATAACAATCTGTTGCAAACCTTTTAAAGTTTTTCATCTTCCCGCATGCATACGACG
The DNA here is from genome assembly GCF_003070985.1 of Temnothorax curvispinosus. Taxonomy (NCBI): domain Eukaryota; kingdom Metazoa; phylum Arthropoda; class Insecta; order Hymenoptera; family Formicidae; genus Temnothorax; species Temnothorax curvispinosus. The sequence goes on from NW_020210085.1 coordinate 143,065, forward strand.
AGCTTTTTTAAACATTCCGTGATGTATCTGCGTATAATATGCGAACGTATCATAGGTCATTTTGTTACTACCACAACATCGTGCAAAACTTTTTATTAACACCGTGTTCAACAAAAAATTACTTTTTTTCGAATACATGAACGAGAAAAATCGTTTCCTACTATAAGGTAAACGCGTCCCAGTGGCCGGACGGTTAAGCATGATTCGTCATATAAATAATACAATTTATAATATTAGAAAGATCTTTAATATAAATATTTGTATTCATTCGAAAACTTAAGATTCCCTTAAGCAGGGAAAAATTATTTTAACTCACATATATCACGTAATACGTAAATATTTACAAAGTAATGGGGCGTGTCAATGTACCAGTGGCCGGACGGCTGAAATAGATTGTGACCTCAGATACTTATTTCAGAAATGATTAAATAAGAATTTTTGGAAAAGAGTGATGGCAACGTTCGCCCATTTTTGGGACCTTGATGTTCAAACTCTTTTTCATGGCAAATAGTACTATTAGATAAAACATTAATCCCAGTAAACGTTCAAGATGAGCATAGGCACGGTTCCGGAGATACAAGGGATAAAAATACGGGATATCAAAACGTCGTATAAAGATTTTGTATAATATACATATATATTCCACCTATGAATATCATTTTTCCCACCCCTATGGGATATATGGCAAAAATGCAAGGGTCTCTAAAAGTTTATTTTTGTTAAATACAAAGAATAAATATTTTATTGTTTCTAATTTTTTTACAGTAGTAGACAGTATACGTAAAGGTTTTATTGCTATAATTCATTTGCCTTAAACATATTAAATAGTACTTAGTAAATTAAGTTTTCCTTAGGTGCGGCGTATATACCGGAGTTTTCCTATGTACGTAATTTCTGCGGCACAATGTAGCACAAATCTAGCATAACACAACACACGTTTTATTTTTATTTTTTTACAAAATGGCGGTGCTTTTATGCTTGTTGGTTTCACCAAGAAATAGTAGAGGGACTTGTTGGAGTTTTGCAAAAGCAGTTTAATGGCGACAATATACAGACTATATAGTTAATAAAAGTCGTGTTAATATTAGATGAGGATACGTCTCATATATGCATTGTCTGAGTTTTTTTTACACGTTGGGTTATGCATTATATGTGACCAATATATGAAGCATTAGATCGTTTATTTCCTCATAATGCTACAAAATTTTTATTATTTTAGATTTCTATCACATGTTAAAACTTGCAAGAAACACTTTAGCTAGACTGAGCGAAATAACAAGTAACGCAGGCTATATTAGATGACAATATATCGTCGAGCTCTCTGTATATAATTTACAAACGCTATTAAAACTAAACCTTAAAAATAAATTATCTTCATAGTGCGCATTATATTATTTGCTAATCACATTTTTAATCCTTTGTAGTATGAATTTTATAAAGTTTCAGGATATCAATATTTATCACTTTTTTTTAACAAAAACATTTCAGCATTTGATTTGTGGCACAATATAATAAATAGAACCTATATTTAACATATACTTGAGTAATTCTTTAAAAAATATAACTTATTACATGTATCTATATCTATATATATTAAAGTATGTATAAAAATTAAAACTATTATATATAAACTTTTCTGTAATTAATCATAAAATAATTAATATTACGTAGAATGTATTAAAATACAAAGTAGTATTATCATATTATTTTTTTCTCGTCAACTTTGCATATTATTAGTGATATAAGTTGCAAAACATTCAAGCCACTCAAGAAAGTGGGACATAAAAATTAACGGAACATCCTTATTTTCATTGTAGATTTGTTTCATAGTTTGTAATGCATATTTTCGTGTTTGTGCTGTATGATGCTTGGGACTTATTCTTAATAAAATTACACAAGAACGTAGTTTCCTGGGATAAAGGTCCAATATATCTCTGTTGTACGTTTCACAAGAACGAGATATCCGCTTTAACATTGACGCTGTGAAATCGAGGACTGCAGATGCATATTGCAACTGAACCAACAGTTCCTTTAAAAAATTAAACATTAATTGAAAAATATATGCAGATCTGGCACCAAGCTCCAATAATTTATTTAACATCTCCTCATCGTTACTTCGGTTAGCTATATGCGTTCTTTTCTTTAACGTGGGAACCATGTACACAAAACTATTGAACAAAGGCTCTTCTATCAATTTAAATTTTTGTAAAGCATATATTTCTTCCTTCGTAGATAGTCTAAGATGCAAATTTGAGCATACAGCGTTATGTAACAGTCTTTTAATTTTATCATTTGTTTCCACGTGTAAAAGTTTCACAAGTAATCGATCTGTATGACGCATAAAAATTGTATTCTTAACTGACAGGTGTATTACAGAAAGAGTTAAACATATCAAAATGTTTTCCGAGTAGCACTTGATCAAAACATCATCTGTAAGATATTTGTCCAAAAGAATATTCATAAACTTGAAGCTATTTTCTTTAGATGTAAATATCCTCAAATGTTTAAACGTGCTCGTTGTTCTGCAACACGTCCGTAAGACGTCCTGTAACATAATCATATTAAAATATTACGTATAAAATGACTGACAAAAAAGTAAAAGTATATTAAGCTATGTTTTCTATATAGGGTGAGTGTGCGAAATCATAGTATATAAGCAAGACGAAGGTGCGTCGTCATGCCAAATCAAGTCAAACGTGTAAAATCATTTTTTTTGTACGAGGTTTTTGAAATAAATAATTTTGGAAATCTATCAAGTACTTGGACGTGCACTTGACTATATCTCGACATTCTCGACTAACGACGCCAAGCTATAGACCGCTATTCTCTATTCGTATTTGCCGGATATCGGCAAATAATATTTTACGTTCTTACTTGAATTTTATTTAACACCTTGACTGGTCAAGCCATATTTGGCAAAAGGGTCTCCGCGACGCCACGTTGACATATGCATGTTAACGTGTACTACGATTTCGCATCCACCCTGTATATCTATATTTATGAATACGTAACATACAATAATCAACAATCGAATCGAATAACGTTGATAAGCTTCTTTGGATATCTTATAACATAAGAGATTGTTTAACGATAGACATAAAGCATTCAATACTGTGTCAGATTGTATACAAAGCAAAGTTTTCTTTGACATATTTTCATAATTCTCAGACTGATCAACATTTTCTGCGTCACTGTAACTTCTTAATATCACTCTTAATATATCTGTATCCATACTACATCCACGTCGCAAAGTAATACACAAACATATAGTTATATATTACGTTGCATGTATCGACGTGTTATTTACACGTCATCATGAGATTAACCTATAAAAAAGAGTAACATTATTAATTAACATAATCTAAATATACGTTTCTTAAGGCAAATAAATACGAAAGGAAACGAAGAAATATTTATGACCATATACCATTTTTAAGACACTAACATATAAATACATCCAGCGTGCGAACCTTTACACTTGCGTGCAAAATTAACAGAAACTATTTATTTAAAAAAGTGTAAATTAAAATAATAGAATAGAATTAGTATTAATAAATCGAGCGATTTCTCCAAAATTCTTTTTTCGTAATAGTAATGCTTCGATCGAGAATATCGAGATACAGATAAACTAAACAAAGAAAAAAATCTTGCGACGTGATCTCACAGGCATTTAGGCTGAGTTTCCACTGAGCGCGTCACGCGTCGCGTCGTCCGAGTTGAACCAATCAAAACATCCCATTTCGATCCCGTCACAAGAATGTAATAAAATGGGATGTTTTGATTGGTTAACTTGTGACGACGCGATGCGTGACGCGCTCAGTGGAAACTCAGCCTAACAATTACCTACAAACG